>NC_135662.1:5000-132137 GCF_964188315.1 Podarcis muralis
CGCGTGCGCAGTCCACGCCTCCACAGGGAGGGGGCGAAGAGCAGATGGAGATTGGCGGTGCTAGGGCTCACTCAGCTACCAGAGCCTTAACACCGGGAGCAGTCAAACCGAAGCTGCCTAGAGGGAACAGGAAGTGCTATATATGTGATAGTGGACAGCACATGGCGAAAGAGTGTCCCCAGAGGCTCCACAAGCACACTGCAGCTTCAGTGACAGTACTGGAAACAACTCAGCAGAGAGAACCACAGCAGGGAAACGACGGAGTCTGGCTGGAAACGGAGGCACTGGGGCCCAGCCAGACGAGTCAGTGAGGAAGTCCCCAGAGATTTTGCAGCCCACAGACCCCCTCCCGCCCAAACCAGTGGTGCAGCTCACCGCTTCGCTCCAGCTGCCCAATGGACTCACCTTAGAAGTGCCTATTACAATTGACTCTGGCAGTAATGCAGACTTTATAGGACTGGAGTTCATTCAACAACACAACGTAGCGTTACTGCCAGCCACGCTGCCCCTGAAGGTTGTCACGGTGGATGGCAGGGAACTGCTAGGGGGGCAGGTGGTACAGCAGACGCCGCCGATGGTGATGCAAATTGGGAATCACCGGGAGGTCATCAGCTTCAATGTCACCCAACTGTCGGACACGCCTATAGTATTAGGCATGAGTTGGCTGCACAGGCACAGCCAAGCATTGGCTTGGTACCAGCGCCAACTGACTTTTGGCTCCTCCTACTGTGCGGAACATTGCATTATACCTAGCCCAGAAGGGGAAGAGGAAGACCCGCAGTTACAGTTGGGCACGCTGCAAGCAGTACCCCTCAAGTATGCGGAGTTTTTGGAGGTATTCTGTGAGAAGGAGGCGGACAAGCTACCTCCTCACAGACCCTATGACTGCAAGATTGACCTCCTGCCGGGGGCGACGCTGCCAACTGGGAAACTGTATTCCATGTCTGAGGATGAACTGCAGGAACTCAGGGAGTTCATAGATCACAATTTGAAGCGCGGGTTCATCCGGGAGTCAAAAGCTGTGGGAGGCAGTCCAGTATTCTTTGTGAAGAAGCGGGACACGCCCCAAAAGAGGCTGGTGGTGGACTATCGAATTTTAAACTCGAAAACCAAGCCCTCAGCCTTCCCCATGCCCAAGATAGACGACCTGCTCGCGACCGTGAGGAAAGGACGCGTTTTCACCAAGTTGGATCTACGAGGGGCGTACAACCTGATTCGCATGCACGAAGGCGACGAGTGGAAGACGGCCATGTTCACGCCACTGGGCACCTACGAATACAGAGTTATGCCCTTCGGATTACAAAATGGCTCTCACTGTTTTCAAGCCTTTATGCATCATGTGCTGGCGGGACTCCTTTACAAGAAGTGCGTATGCTTCCTGGACGACATCCTGATTTTTTCAGAATCGCGAGAGGCGCACGAGAGGGATGTCAGGGAAGTTCTGCAGAGACTGAAGGAGCACCGGCTGTACGCCAAGCTGGAGAAGTGCCAGTTCGACATGACGGAGGTGGATTTCCTGGGCTACAAGTTGTCGGACAAGGGGCTCGCCATGGACAGCGCCAAGGTTCGCGCAGTTTTAGACTGGAAAAGCCCACGCAATCGGAAGGAAGTCCAGCGGTTTGTCGGCTTTGCCAACTTTTACCGCAAGTTCATCAAGGGATTTGCCATGCAGACAGCGGCCATCACCGACACGCTCAGCTCCAAGAAGAAGAAATTCATCTGGACGGAGCAAGCGGAGCAGTCCTTTCAGAAACTCAAGCGTCTCTTCGCGTCCGAAGAGCAGCTGCTGCATGTGAATCCCAGCAGACCCATGAGGGTGGAGACAGACGCCTCAGACAGAGCCGTGGGAGCTGTCCTGTTGCAACAAGACCAGCAGGGGGACTGGAGGCCGTGCGCCTTCTACTCGAGGAAGCTCAGCAAGTCGGAGCAGAATTATACCATCTGGGACAGGGAGTTGCTAGCCATCCATGCAGCGTTCAAGGCATGGCGGCACTTCCTTATCGGAGCCAGACACACAGTGCAGGTCCACACGGACCACAAGAATCTGGAGTACTGGCGCACGGCTAGGTTCCTCAACCAGAGACACATTAGATGGGCTGAGTTCTTCGCGGACTTCGATTTCAAGATAGAGTACATTCCAGGCGACAACAACGTGATGGCGGATGCATTGTCCAGAAAGCCGCAATACCTTGAGGAGGCGGCACCGTCGGCGGCCAAGCACATTTTCGCACCGGAAGCGTGGGCATGCGCGTCGGCAACCGTGGACCTGGACGCCGTACGTCGCGCGCTGCGGGAAGACCCCTTCGCACAGGCCAAGATGGAGGAGGTGCACAGGGGCACAGCGAAGGCCGACGAGTTCCAGATACGCGATGGGTTGCTCCTCCACAAGGGAGCACTCTACGTGCCGGGAGACGACCTCCGCGCAAGGGTACTGCAGCAGCTACACGACGCTCCCACCGCCGGGCACTTTGGCAAAGAAAAGACTGTCGAACTAGTAGCCAGAGACTTTTGGTGGCCCAAGATGCGGGGGGAAGTAGCGGATTACGTCTCGAGATGTGAACCTGCCAAAGGGCCAAGTCAGTTCACAAACCGCCGGCGGGACTGCTGGAACCGCTGCAGACACCGTCTGAACCGTGGGAGAGGGTGGCCCTGGACTTCGTCACGGATCTGCCCAGTTCGAGGGGAAAGACAGCAGTGCTAGTGGTGGTGGACATGTTTACTAAAATGGCACACTTCATTCCATGTGTGAAGGTCGCCACGGCAGAGCAGACCGCCAAACTGTTCATAGACCACGTGTTCAAAGTCCACGGACTGCCACGGTCTATTCTCTCCGACCGGGGGCGACAGTTCATCTCGAACTTCTGGCAGAAGCTGATGGGCATTCTGAACGTCAAAGTCAATTTGGCGTCGGCGAGACACCCACAGACCAACGGGCAAGCGGAGAGGGTCAACGCCATCATGCAACAGTACCTGAGATGCTACGCCAATCAGCAGCCCACGACATGGGTGGACTACCTGCCACTCGCCGAGTTCGCTTACAACAATACGAAGCACGTGTCGACGGGGGTGACGCCGTTCTTCGCCAACAACGGGAGGCATCCCAGAACCTTCCCGAGTTTGGAGAGAGTGGGGGAGGGGGAGCCACAGGCAGCGGAAGCCTTAGCGTCGGAGTTGCAGGAAGTCCACGAACAACTCAGGAGGCAGTTAGAACTAGCAAAACACGCATACAAAGTGCAGGCCGACAGACACAGAAGAGTTGGGGAAGACATACAGGTGGGAGACTGGGTCTGGTTAGCAGCGCAAGCAGTGCCGACCAGATCGTTAGCGAAGAAGAAGCTAGGACATAAGCAGCTAGGACCTTACCAAGTCCAGGCACAGGTCAATCCAGTGGCCTTCCGGTTGGCTCTTCCGGAGGGTTCCAGAATGCATCCGGTGTTCCATAGATCGGTGCTCACGCCCTACAAAGCACCTCATAGATTTCAGGAGCCAGACACAGCACCAGACCCGCTCAGAGAAGGGCCCAGAAAGGGGGGGTCGCCAAGGAGGGGGCACATCAACGAGGTCACAGAGATTTTAGACTCGAGATGGGGGGGAAGAGGGAGTAGAATATCTCCTAGCCAGAGAGGGTACCCCGGCCAGTGCCAACAGCTGGGTACCGGACTATGCTTTGGAGGAGCCTCTGCTCAAAGAGGAGTTTCATGCCCTCTTCCCACACAGGCCCATGCCAGCCGAGTATTTCGACGACTGGCTCTTCACACCCACTCTTTCAGCCAGCACATTCTAGGGGTTCGCCTCGGACGAAGAACAGGCCCCAGTCACGAGCTCCCAGGTGGGTTCGCCACCGGGGTCTGCCTCAGACAGCTCTTATTGGTGGGACGATCAACAAGAGGAGCAGTGGCGCAGGAAGTGGCTGAGGGGTCCTTGGCAGGGACCACCCGAAGAGGGGGAGGGGGGCGAGACGGACATGGACGTGTTGGGGGAAGATGTGGGGTTCGAGCAAGGAGGCAGAGAGATGGAAGCAGAGGAGAGCGACGTCGACGAGTACATGGGGGACGAACTGTATCCTGCACGCACCCCCGCTACGACGGAGCACCCAGTACCCACACCGGAAGGAGGGGAGGGGGGAGGGGGGGCTTCGAGGGGGGGATGGATGTCAGGGGTTCAGGAGCAGAGGGACAGGAAAGGGAGGAATTAGAGACCGAGGGAGAGGAATCCGAGGGAGAGGTCAGCGATGATAGCCGTCCGAGGTCTCTAAGTCTCTCCAGCGAATCAGAGGATTCACAGAAAGGGGCTCCCGTGGTCAGAGCTAGGGGGTTGCCAGAGGGAACACCTCAGGAAGGAGGGGCCAGAGGGGACTCAGAGAGCAGCAGCTGGAAATCGGGACCAGCTTCCCCACCGGAGAGCAGTAGGGGGGAGGAGCCCCAGGCATCGGCAGCAGGCAGCTTTCCGTCAGCGGAAGGACATGAGTCAGGGTTAGCCACGCCTGCATCAGAGAGCGAGGAAACGGTCAGAAGGAAGGTCAGGGGCAGCGCGCGCGCGCCAAGTTCAAATGTACAAGAGGGTGGCGCAATGAGCAGCCCGGAGAGGGAGCCGGGTCCCAAAGCCCGCCGAAGAGAGGGGGAGGAGTCTGAGGGGTCCGCATCCGAGGCGTCCAGGAAGGAAGGCACCCCGGGGGGTAGTAGGACCCAGAGGCGGAAGGAGAAACGAAGAAGGTGGAGTAAGGCTAGAGTCTTAAACTGGTGTACAGGGGGCGGAGACTCAGACGAGGCTTCGCTGGTCTAGGGTCTAGACGTAGAGACGCACGCTAGGGCTTGAAAATGGGAACTAAACTTCAATAAAGACTTTTGCACAGTTCTGCTGGCTAGCGTTGGTCTTCTGTGAGCTGGGACCTGGAGGCAGTCTCTGACAATAACGATAAATGCAAGGCAAATAAAACTATAAAATAAAGGCACAACCGACAACAATAGGACGGAAGGTCAATATGAGCCAGAAGGGAGCCGCAGCACGGGGAAGGGTAAAACTATAAATTAAAGGCACAGCCAGCAACCATAAGGGGGGAGAGCCAGGAGGGAGCCGAAGCACAGGGAAGGATAAATACTATAAAATAAAGGCACATAAATAAGAGGACAAACAGCCACCCTAGGGAAGAGGGGGTTGGCAAAGGAAAGCAGAGATAAAACTATAAAATAAAGGCACAACAAGCAAGGATAAAAACTATAAAGCAGAGATAAAAACTATAAACTAAAGGCACAACCAGCAAGGATAAAAACTATAAATAAAAGGACAAACAGCAACCCTAGGGAAGAGGGGGTTGGCAGAGGAAAGCAGAGATAAAAGCTGTAAAGTAAAGGCACAACCAGCAACAATACGGAGCAGAGGGTTGGTAAGGGAAATCAGAGTCAGGAGGGAGCCACGATGGGGGCGGAGGGTGCCTGTGGGGGTAAACAAAGCACGGAGAGACACACAAGGGGTTTGAAGGACAATGGAGGCTTGGGTCCGTGTAAGGTAAGCAGCCTCAATGTAATGTCTGCAAAGAGATGCCCACCTTCAGCCATTTTAAGCACAATTTCAATGCCTGCACCCCCAACCAATGCTAAGACCGCTCAAAATCAGCAGCTTGAGGAGCAGTTTAAAGAGACAAGCATTGCTTCCGGGAAGGAAAAAACTTCCGGAGGTACACACAGACCCGGTGGGCAAATATACCCCCCCCCCCCACGAACTCTGCACACACACCAGCAGATTCAAAGTAAAGCGTTTCTGCAATCGCACAAACACTCAATATATCCACACACAGTCTCAGGACACACCCCCACAGATTTAAACAATCGCTTCTGCAAACCCACAGACTCTCCAATTAAGGAAAGCCTTTAGCAGTAAGAGGGGTAATATTAGCAGAGTAGAATTAGCACCCACAAAAACGTAGCAGTGAAAGCTCCCCCGCTTTTTTCCCCAAACAGCGCAGCAACGTTGAACACACACACACAGCTGCAGAGAGATGGAAGCAGAGGAGATCGACGTCGACGAGCCCATTACGAGCTGGCCGGATCCAGCTGGCCGGCTGCACACCGGGGGGAAAGAACGGTATCCCGCACTCACCCCCGCAGCACTGGAGCACCCGGAACCCGCACCCAAAGAGAGGGAGGGGGAAGGGGGGGCTTCGAGGGGGGGATGGATGTCAGAGGCTCAGGAGCAGAGGCACAGGGGAGAGAGGAAATGGAGAGCAAAGGGGAAGAATCTGAGGGCAGCGGAGGGCAGAATGACAGTGACCCGAGAGATTCCATAAGCCTCTCCAGTGAATCAGAAGATTCCCAGAAGGGGGCGCCGGTGGCCAGGGCAAGGGGGGTCCCAGGGGGGACACACCAGAAGCAGGGGGCCAGCGGAGACTCCCAAAGCAGTAGCTGGAGATCAGGACCAGCTTCCCCACCAGAGCGTAGTGGGGGGGAAGAGCCCCATAGGTCAGAGCCAGCGTCTCCTCCGGCAAGCAGGGAGGAGGAGTCAGACCCAGCTAGCATCCCCGAAGAGGGAAGCAGCGACAGGAGCAGTATAACGGTCAGGAGGAAGGTGGCCGGCTGGGCGCGCGCGCCAAGTTCAAATGTACAGGCGCGCGGGACAGCAGAAAACCCGGATTGGGAACCAGGTCCTAAAGCCCGCCGGAGGGAGGGGGAAGACTCAGGGGACTCAGCGTCAGAAGAGTCTAGGAAGGGCAAGACCCCAGCGGACAAGCGGACCCAGAGGAGGAGGGAGCAAAGGAAGAGGTCGAGCAAGGCTAGAGTCTTAAACTGGTGTCTGGGGGGAGGAGACTCAGACGGAGCTTCGGCGGTCTAGAGTTTAAGACGTAGAGCTGCGCGCCGTGGCTGTGAAAGAGAAACTGAACTTCAATAAAGACTATTTTATATAACAACGAACTGGCGTTGGTCCTCTGTGAGCTGGGACCTGAGGCAGCTCTGACAACTTCTATCATGTCCCCTCTTACTTGCGCTTTCTTTTCATGTTTTACATCTGAATCTTGGAAAGATGGAGGCAATATCTGACCCAGGTTCTTAGGTCTGGGAGGGGAGGAGGTAGCTTGCCCAGGATTGGGCTGTTCTTCCCTTGAAGGAGCAGGTTCGAGGTGGTGGCTGCACCTGAATGCAACACTTTCAGTGGAGGCTCAGTTGGCCTTGGTGGCCAGGAGTGTCTTTTTTCAACTGCGGTTGGTTTGCCAGCTGGTCTCTTCCTCCACTAAGGGGAGTGGGAAACTTTGAAAATGAATTAGAAGAGTATATTTTAAAGCTCTAACAGCCTATATTTCCACGCTTTACTTTGTTGCATGTTTTGTGATTTTAAAGGTCTGCTGGGGTTCTCTTACTAAAGATTACTTGCCACAAACCTGGATCTTGGCATCCAGGGAATTATCTTTGTGTTCTTTAACCGAAGCACCAAAATACAACACACTTTGGGTGGCATAAGGCAGAGCTGTAGCTATGGGGGGCTAGCCGGGGTATTTTTTGCCCTGGGTGACACATTCAGAGGTGTGCCATTGAGGCTCCCAATGTGTGTGTGTGTGTCTGTGCACGCACGTGTGTGTGTGTGTGTGTGTGCACGCATGTGCAAATGCATGGGGTGTGCCAAACTTGGTCTTTGACCCGCGTGAAACAAAGCCTAGTTTTGCCCCTACATAAAGGCATATGGTCAGCCACTGTGAGAATAAGATGCTGGACTAATGGGCAATTGGCCTGATCCAGAAGACACTTCTTGCATTCTCATGCTGAGAGAAACAGACAGAAAGAGAGAAAGAGAGAAAGAGAGAAAGAGAGAAAGAGAGAAAGAGAGAGAGAGATTCTCTCTATCTCTATTCTTTCCATATCGTTCATCATTTAACTAATTTATGCATCACCTCCTTACCTGCCAGTTCAGTGACCTTACACATTCCTCCTTTCCATATCCTTTTCTGAACTCCTCATGATTGGGACAGAACCTCGCTGGCATGCTCATCAAAGCACACACTTTGTTCCAAGCAGCCCATCAGCCAACAATCTTTTCCAAGAGACTCATCCTCCTTGCTTATCCTGAAACATGAGATCCAAGTGTGTTATGAAACTTTGATATTTCCCATAAAAAAACTGGGACTGACGGTTGTGGGGGTGTGAGAGCTGGTACAAATTACTGGGCTCCACTGGTTGGAAGGGGGCCCAGGGCCTTGTTCTCTTGCACAAGTTTTAGGCAATTCTTTTTTATTATTCTGTTTTATTGTTTTTCCAAGTTTGTAACAAAACAAACACAATACAAATATAAAACATACATAACATGAAACACACATAATAAAAAAGATACAAAAAAGAAGTACACATTACTCAAAAAAGAAACATAAAAACATTGCTTTCAATACCTAATTTAACTTCATTGTTAACTGACTTCCTCGAATCCCCCCATCTGAATTCCATTGTATCTCCTTGTGGCAGTTCTCCTAAATCTTAATTCTAATAATATAAAATCCATTTAATTACTATCTTCTATTCTTTTATTAGTTCTAATCCCTATTGTTTTACAACTCGTTATTGTTATAATCCTCCGCCTATTTGTCACTTCCAAGTCACTTCCATTTTCTTATATTACAATATTTAGCCAAATATTCTTTAAATTTCTTCCAATCTTCTCGAGTCTTCTCCTCCTTCTGATCATGGATTCTTCCAGTCAGGTCAGCCGCTCCAAAAAGTCCAACATCTTCTTCTGCCATTCTTCTATTGTTGGTATTTCTTGGTATTTCCAGTTTTTTACTATTAGTAGTCTTGCCGCTGTAGTGGCATACAAAAACAATCTAACATCCTTTTTGGGCAATTCCAGACCTATTATTCCAAGTAGAAAGGCTTCTGGTTTCTTAATAAATTTATTTTTCAACATTTTCTTGAACTCGTTATAAATCTTTTCCCAGAAGTCTTTCACCTTGGGACACATCCACCACATATGATGGATGGGTCTTCTCGGTAGTGGCGCCCGGCCTGTGGAACACCCTCCCATCAGATGTCAAGGAAATAAACAACTATCTGACTTTTAGAAGACATCTGAAGGCAGCCCTGTATAGGGAAGTTTTTAATGACTGATGCTTTATCCTGTTTTTAATATTCTGCAGGGAGCCACCAAGAGTGGCTGGGGAAACCAGGCCAGACGGGCGGAGTATAAATAATAATTATTATTTTAATTATTATAATTATAATTACTATTATTGTTAGAGAGCCCACATGGCAAGGGCTTGAGGCATAGCACAGCAGGGCAGGAGGTGCCAGAGGTCCTCTTGGTTCTGGCTAGGGCTGCCTGCCGTTCCCAAGTCACCTGTTGCTGGGCTCTCTGCATCCTTCCACAACTGTGGTACAAAAGATGAAACTTCCCTTCTCCAAACATTGCAGTCCTACTGTAAAAGTGCCTCCCCATATCAACTTTTTTTAAAAAACAAACAAACCCAAACCACTGACAACAACTTAATGTAATGTGCAGTTAGGTCCTCAGAATGTTTAATTCCAAAAATATTTTAGACGCTTTTTCTTTTTCCTTTTCGCTGTATTGTATTTATTTATTACATGTATATCTTCCAAGGATCTCAAGGTGCTCTACGTGGTCGTCCTCCTCCCCACCACAACCCTGTGAGGAGAGCTAGGTTGAGAACCTCCTGACACCAGGTCAAAGGATGGTGTAAAGTTGCCCCAACGATGGGAGGGGGGAAGTGGTGTGTTGGGGGGAGCAGGGGGTAGATCAGGATCTACTGAGTGATTCGTGGTAGATCTTCTAGGACTTGTTGGTTTGTTTGTTTCATAACATTTATATACTGCTTGGTTTTAGAAAAAAACAACTTGCGGCGCTTTTTGTGGTCCCTGATTGTTTAACAAGAGCTTTCAAATTAAGCTATTGGAACAAATGAATACTGTTTTTTGGCGAGGAGGGGGAAACCAGGAATAGCTCTCTGCGTTTGAGAAACAGGAGCTTGTTTCTAGGACTGAAAACAAATACTTAGCCTCAGAGACTGCTGCAGGTGTCTCCTGCTTGCCTTTCAAGGATCTCTCGACCCCTTTTTCTGAGCTTGATCTAAAGTAAAAAGCAACAACACACCTTTCCCTGCCCGGCTGATCTCCAGGCCGTGCTTAACATTCTAAACTTCCCCCATGTCTCATTTTATTTGCCTTTTCTCTAAACCAGTCTCAAACACGTGACTTTCCCCCATAGGGCCGTCGCTCCGGCGCCTTGATCATTTTGTGGCCCTTTCCTGAACCTTTTCCAGCTCTACAATATCCTGTGGTCACCCCATAGATTTGAATAATGGCATTATGATATGGGTAGCTACTTTATTGTCAATTCCTTTCCTAATGATCCCTGCAGAGCTTCAGTGTCATTGTAACCCTTTGGTTACAATGACCCTGAACAGTTTAGTGCCTCCAGCAAAAGTGGCCACTTCACATCTCATCTATAACTCTAGGGTCGTTTAGAAAGCACAGGTCCCAATCCTTGGGGGACTCCACTTTCTACATCTCTCCATTGGCGGCCGGGTCCATTTCTCCCTGCTTCCGGAAACTTAGCCAACTCCTGATCCGGAAGAGGACCTCTCTGCTCTTAGAATCATGGAATTGAAGAGTTGGAAGGGACCTCAGATGTCATCTGTTCCAACCCCCTGCGATGCAGGAACCGCAGGGAAAGCAACTCCTCTTATTCCTTCGCTGCTAAGTTTACTCGGGAGTAGTTGGTGAGGTACTTCGTCAAAAGGCTCCTGAAAGCCCGCGGACACTTTGAGAGCGGGGCCTGTTACTCGTTTTCAGTGTCAGGTAGGTAGCCGTGTTGGTCTGATGCAGTACCTCTGCAAACGAAATAAATTTTTTTAAAAATAGTGCAGTAGCACCTTAGAGACCAACTAAGTTTGTTAGGGATGCGGGTGGCGCTGTGGGTTAAACCACAGAGCTTAGGGCTTGCTGATCAGAAGGTCAGCGGTTGGAATCCCTGTGACGGGGTGAGCTCCCGTTGCTCGGT
This sequence comes from Podarcis muralis, assembly GCF_964188315.1. Lineage (NCBI taxonomy): Eukaryota > Metazoa > Chordata > Lepidosauria > Squamata > Lacertidae > Podarcis > Podarcis muralis. The sequence goes on from NC_135662.1 coordinate 15,990, forward strand.
CCCTGCTCCTGCCAACATAGCAGTTCGAAAGCACGTCAAAGTGCAAGTAGATAAATAGGTACTGCTCCGGCAGCGTTTCTGTGCGCTGCTCTGGTTCGCCAGAAGCAGATTAGTCATGCTGGCCACATGACCCGGAAGCTGTGCGCCGGCTCCCTCGGCCAGTAAAGCGAGATGAGCGCGGCAGCCCCAGAGTCGGCCATGACTGGACCTAATGGTCAGGGGTCCCTTTACCTTTACTTAAGATTGTTCTTGGTATTAGCATACATACGAAAGCTAATACCAAGAAAAAGGGAGCTTCGAAGGTGCTACTGGACTATTTTTTTATAAAAAAAAATATTTCCTTTGCAGAGGTACACTGCCCCTCACCGTGGACGCTCAGTTTAGTCACGGAGAGACCTTAAAAAGGTAAAGGTAAAGGTACCCCTGCCCGTCTTGACAGACTCTAGGGTTGTGCGCTCATCTCACTCTATAGGACGGAAAGACCTTAGGATAGAGGAAATCGGGGCCGGCCCCAGGCTGCTGCGGAGCTTCGCGATTGAGTTCGGCTGCTTTGAAGCGGTTCCTCCAGGTCGCAAAGACGCAGCCGCGTTAGCCTCGCCAGCCTCCGCACGCCTGGGGTGCGGCGGAACAGAAGCGGCGTTCCCGGGCTTGCCTGGAGCCCAGCCAGCTGATGGTAGTAGTTGGCGCCCCTTCCCTGTAACAGCCTGCAGGCGTGGCCCCTATCCCTCCCCTCCAGGAGGTGCCCAGAGGCGGCGCTGATGGGCGGAGAGCCCCTGGAGACAGAGGGAGAGGCCCCAGGTGGGCGGGGCGCCCCCGATAAAAGGGCCGCGCGCGCTCCGACGGCACCCGAGACTTTGAGCTGCCAAGATGACCAGCGACGACCAGAGCCAGTTGATGTATGTTCGGAGCCTGCTCCAGTTCCAGGCCGGGGACATCAGCGCCCAGGCCATCATCAGGTAAGCCCAGCCCGTCGGGCAGGGACCCTCTCCCGGGGACGAGGCCGCGGGCCGGGCCGGAGTCGGACCCTCGTCTTCCTGCTCCTCTCCTCCTCTTCCCGCAGGATGTTCGCGGCGTCCCCCACCACTAAGACCTACTTCATGCGCATCGACATCGCCCCCGGCGCCTTCGACAAGCTCAGCGACCTGGACGCCCAGAAGCTGCGCGTGGAGCCCGTCAACTTCGCGGTGAGTCGCTTTCGCTCCCCGTCGGGGCACCGAGCGGGCGGGCGGGCTGGATCCCGGCTTAGCTCCGTCCGAGGCCCCGTCTAACACTCCCCCTACGTCTCTCCCGCAGCTGCTGGGCCGCTGAATCCTGGTGGCCATCGCCGCCAGCCACCCGGGGCTCCTCAAGGCCAGCACCCTCGTCTCCATGGACAAGTGCCTGGGCCGCGTCGACGTCGTGCTGACCTCCAAGTACCGCTAGCCCCCCCAGAAGCCCAAGCCCGCCGCAGAGAATCCGCCTCGACGCCGCCCCGCGACCCCAAACACCCCAATAAACCTGCTCTTGACTCTCCCTGATCTCTGGCGTCTTCTTGGGCTGAACTGGGGGCGGGCGGGAAGAAGGGAGAGGGGGACCCCGAGGGCCTGGACGGCTCTGGCGAGGGAGACCCCGTCCCGCGGGATAGTCCCTACCTTGGTGCTCCTTGAACCCGGGGCCCTTGGACCGAGTCGCCTGCTAGCTGGGGACCCTGAAAGAACCGCAGGCACGCGTGGCCTTTGCCGGACGGGGGCGCAGAGTCCGGCTCAGTCCAGCCCGAAAGCCCCGAGAACCACAGCTGCCAGCCCGTGTATGCAATACGGCCCGGGTTGGATGCAATAGAAGGCAGCTTCCTAGGATCCTGCGCTCGAGGGCACAGGCAGCCCCCTCCCCACAGCCAAGCCCACTTCAAGGCGGGGGGGGGGGCAGTGCTAGGGGTCTTCTCCACACCCGCACTGAGAGGGCACGGGGAAAGGCCCGCAAGCAGGAACCCCGCCTGGGAGAGGGCGACTCGGGCTCTGGAACCATCGCCAGTTCCCGAGATCACTAGGACCCACCAGAGCAATGGGAAGGGCGCGTGGCAAGGGGGGGGCGCCCTCCCTCCCCCACTCCATCTGCTCACAGCAATCGGAGGAGCCACGCCCACAGTGGCACAGGTGGGCTGTGTGGGGCAGATCTAGCCCAGCGCCAGGAGGCCCTTTGCAATGGCGCCGCCGCCCAGAGGCACGGCAAAATCCGGCCGAGTTGCAAGAGGGGAACCAGAGTTTGCATCCCTGCGTCTTGGGAGACAACGGAGGAGTGCACTTTTGGGGGTCAAGTCAAACCGTTGGACGGTTGCAGCGCCTGCTGTGGCTGCAGAGGCCGATATGGGAGAGGCGGGTCGTGTTTTGCTGCAGTTGGGGGCCGGGCAGCGGAAGATGTCCGGTTGTGCTGCTGCAGACGCAATTCTTCTCTCTGGGCTCCCGGCGGAGGTTATTCCTCCTCTGCTCGTTGCTTTGGATGCACGACTTGTCTACCTGTTTCTGGGGAACCAGAGACCCTCTAAAAAAATACCCACAGCCCCGGCAGAGAGAGGGCAGCTTCCCGCTAGCCTCCCCTTCCCCGCTGCTGCTCTCTGAGATGATGCTCTAAGAAGCTAAGCGGAGCCCGCTGGATCAGGCCAAATGCCCATCTAGCTGCCATCACAGGGGCTGCCAGCCCAGCGGCTCCTGTGTCCTCCCTGCTTGCTTGCCCCTCCCCCATACCTGGAACATCCCTGATGGCACTTGGTGGATGTTCTTGTGGTTATCCACCAGGCGCTCCAGCAGCCGGCAGCCCTACTTCTGGTTGTCCAGGTTTTCAACCAACTGGTTCAGAGCCACCATGACCCTCAGGCTGTGGGAGCCACCTCAGGGTCCCTCAGCAGGTCGCCTTCCGTTGGGACGTTCTTGAAGTACTGCTTGCTGTCAGGGTAGCTTTGAGTGCAGAGCTCAGGTTTTGTACTGACCCTTTTGAGTATCGCTGCAAAAGGCTGTGCGGGGAGCAGCATTGGACCCCCTTCTTAACCCCCCCCTTTAATGGATTGAGATTCAGTCGACTCTCCATCCCAGCACCCACCTAAAAATTGGCCAATATATCTAGAGCAGCATCTGGCTGGCACCACAAAGCAGTAGATCCATGATTTTTGTGGTCAGATCTGTTGTTATGTACGAGATATTTGAATAAAGGGTGAATTTGGGGTGACCCAATGCAAAACCCCTGAGGATCCATGAGGATCCATGGTTCATTCGGAACCATGTTTTTGGGCCATGGTGTGGATCCATGATTTTTGTGGTGCATACTGTGCCCATGGCCATGATGTGTGATCTGATGGTGACTTCGGGCTGATCTAGTGCAAAAATCATGAGGATCCAAGAGGATCCATGCTTTTTAACCATGTTTTTGAGCCTTTGTGACCCCACAAAACAGTGGATGCATGATTTTTGTGAAGCTACCTACAGATTAAGACATGGTCTACAGTATCATGGTGGTTTTATTTCATTTGAATGAAAAAAATCATATTGTCAGGGGTTCAGGAGCAGAGGGACAGGAAAGGGAGGAATTAGAGACCGAGGGAGAGGAATCCGAGGGAGAGGTCAGCGATGATAGCCGTCCGAGGTCTCTAAGTCTCTCCAGCGAATCAGAGGATTCACAGAAAGGGGCTCCCGTGATCAGAGCTAGGGGGTTGCCAGAGGGAACACCTCAGGAAGGAGGGGCCAGAGGGGACTCAGAGAGCAGCAGCTGGAAATCGGGACCAGCTTCCCCACCGGAGAGCAGTAGAGGGGAGGAGCCCCAGGCATCGGCAGCAGGCAGCTTTCCGTCAGCGGAAGGACATGAGTCAGGGTTAGCCACGCCTGCATCAGAGAGCGAGGAAACGGTCAAAAGGAAGGTCAGGGGCAGCGCGCGCGCGCCAAGTTCAAATGTACAAGAGGGTGGCGCAATGAGCAGCCCGGAGAGGGAGCCGGGTCCCAAAGCCCGCCGAAGAGAGGGGGAGGAGTCCGAGGGGTCCGCATCCGAGGCGTCCAGGAAGGAAGGCACCCCGGGGGGTAGTAGGACCCAGAGGCGGAAGGAGAAACGCAGAAGGTGGAGTAAGGCTAGAGTCTTAAACTGGTGTACAGGGGGCGGAGACTCAGACGAGGCTTCGCTGGTCTAGGGTCTAGACGTAGAGACGCACGCTAGGGTTTGAAAATGGGAACTAAACTTCAATAAAGACTTTTGTACAGTTCTGCTGGCTAGCGTTGGTCTTCTGTGAGCTGGGACCTGGAGGCAGTCTCTGACACATATGAATTCATGAGGATCCGTTTAAAATCATCTGGATCCGACTTTTACCCTTTCCATGGAGGCACAGGTTACAGCAACAGCCAAGGCGACATTTTTCCACCTTCACCGGATCAAGCAGTTGGTCCCTTACCTTTCCTGCCCCAACCTGGCCACAGTGATCCATGCGATGGTCACCTCCAGGCTTGACTACTGTAATTCGCTCTATGTGGGGCTGCCCTTGAAGCTGTCCCCGAAACTCCAGCAAGGCTCCTCACAGGGTCTCTGCCATGGGAGCATATTCACCCAGTGCTTTTCCAGCTGCACTGGCTCCCTTTGGAGTACAGGGTCAGATTTAAGGTGGCGGTTTTGACCTTTAAAGCCCTTCACGGCCTGGGACCCTCATATCTATGGGACTGCCTCTCCCGGTACGCCCCATGGAGGACCTTAAGGTCCATAAATGGTAACACCCTAGAGGTGCTGGTCCCTAAGGAAGTTAGATTAGCCTCAACCAGAGCCAGGGCCTTTTCGACACTGGCTCCAGCCTGGTGGAACACTCTGCCTCATGAGACCAGGCCCTGCAGGATCTGATTTCTTTCCACAGGGCCTGTAAGACAGAGTTGTTCCGCCTGGCCTTTGGCTTGGAGTCAATTAGATTCCCTCCCCCTTTTTCTGCATCTTAATGTTTCAGTGTTTTAATGTTGTATTTTAATCTTGATTTTATTCCCTTCCTTCTTTCTTTGAACATAAAAGATATCCCTTCTGGGAATTCCCATTTGTATCTTATTCCTTTGTTCTGTACAGCCTCCGCTAAGGACTTGTAAATCTTCCTTTTCCTCAATAATCTTTTGGGAATTTATTTATATATTGTTATTGTCAGGGGCTCAGGAGCAGAGGCACAGGAAAGGGAGGAAATAGAGAGCGAGGGGGAGGAATCCGAAGGAAATGTTAGCGATGACAGCGGTCTGAGGTCTCTGAGTCTTTCCAGCGAATCGGAAGATTCACAGAAAGGGGCTCCCATGGTCAGAGCAAGGGGTGTGCCTAGGGGGACACCCCAGAAAGAAGGGACCAGAGGGGACTCAGAGAGCAGCAGTTGGAAATCAGGACCAGCTTCCCCACCAGAGCGCAGTAGGGGGGAGGAGTCCCAGGTATCGGGACCAGGAGGCTCACCGCCAGCGGGAGGAGAGGAGTCAGGATTGGCCACGCCTCCATCGGAGAGCGAGGAAACGGTCAAGAGGAAGGTGGAAGGCTGGGCGCGCGCGCCAAGTTCAAATGTACAGGAGGGTGGCGCAGTTGGCAGCCCGGATAGGGAGCCAGGTCCCAAAGCCCGCCGAAAGGAGGGGGAGGAGTCAGGGGGGTCAGCGTCAGAAGAGTCCAGAAAGGAGGAGACCCCGGGGGGCAGAAGGACCCAGAGGAGAAAGGAGAGACGGAAGAGGTGGAGTAAGGTTAGAGTCTTAAGCTGGTGTACAGGGGGTGGAGACTCAGATGGAGCTTCGCCGGTCTAGCCTCTAAGACGTAGAGCTGGGGCGCTGCGGATTGAAAATGGAAACTGTACTTCAATAAAGACTTTTGTACATTACTACCGGCTAGCGTTGGTCCTCTGTGAGCTGGGACCTGGAGCCAGCTCTGACAGTTATATTTTTCCCGTTGATCATCAGTTTCCTTTTTTGTAGAATCTTGTCTTTCAGTAGTCTTAAATTTAGAAAAACCAAACAATCTCCTGGTCCTTTGAAATTCTTAATTCTATCAGGTTTAATTCTAAAGACCTTTATAGCCAGTAACAAGTCCTCCTCTTGCACCTCAAGCCAAATGGCCAATTCTTTTGTTAATTAGGCAAATACATCCTCATTCTGTCTTTCGGGAATCCCTCAAAAATGTAATACCAGTTCTCTCTGGTGCATTTCGAGTAGCACAATTTGATCAAGCTTAGAATCATAGAATCATAGAGTTGGAAGAGACCACAAGGGCCATCGAGTCCAACCCCCTGCCAAGCAGGAAACACCATCAGAGCACTCCTGACATATGGTTGTCAAGCCTCTGCTTAAAGACCTCCAAAGAAGGAGACTCCACCACACTCCTTGGCAGCAAATTCCACTGTCGAACAGCTCTTACTGTCAGGAAGTTCTTCCTAATGTTTAGGTGGAATCTTCTTTCTTGTAGTTTGGATCCATTGCTCCGTGTTCGCTTCTCTGGAGCAGCAGAAGATAGATAGATAGATAGATAAATTTATTGTCATTGTCCGTATATACACAGTATACACAACAACGAAAATCAAACACCCACCCAAAGACCGGGTTCACATACACATTTGCACGTATCTCCAACTCTCTCATCCTATTCAGACATAATCTATAAAAACATAACATAATCCAGAATATAACATAACCTATTAAAGGCATAACATAACCTAAAACCTATCTCATTCCTTCCTACTCCCTGCTTGCTATTTCTTGCAACTGGCCCTGAGATCATTATTTAGTGCAATCAGAGCTCTTGGATAGAAACTATTCAGAAGGCGTGTGGTTCGTGTTTTCATTGTCCTATATCTTCTGCCCGAAGGCAACAGTTCAAAGAAGTTGTGAGCAGGATGGGTGGGATCTCTCAGGATATTGTGTGACTTCTTCAAAGTGCGAGACGTGAAGATCTCATCCAGGGTTGGTAGTTGGAGCCCAATAACATTCTGGGCAATTTTAATTATTCTCTGTAAAGCTTTTTTATCCGTTTCAGAGCTGCTCCCATACCACGGTAATATACTATAGGTTAAGACACTCTCGATGGTACTGTGATAATAGGACAGAAGTAGGTGCTGAGATAGATTCAGTCCCCTGAGCATTCTCAGGAAATACAACCTCCCCTGCACCTTCCTCACAACCATATTAATATTTGCAGTCCATGAGAGGTCCTCAGAGATATAAATGCCCAGGTATTTAAAACTACCAACCCTCTCCACCTCCTCGCCATTTATGTGCAATGGTAAAAATACACTTTTCTTTCTCCTAAAGTCAATTATGAGTTCTTTGGTTTTTTTGGTGTTAAGCATAAGATTGTTTTCTTTACACCATTGAATTAACCCCTGTACTTCTTTCCTATAAGCAGTCTCATCGTTCTCACTAATGAGCCCCACCACTGTTGTATCATCCGCAAATTTGATGATTGTGTTGGACTTATACAGTGGGGTGCAATCAAATGTGTACAGGGAATAGAGAAAGGGACTTAGCACACATCCCTGAGGAGCTCCTGTGCTTAATACTAGAGTAGAAGAATAGTAAGGTCCCATTCTCACTGTCTGCGGCCTATCAGTCAGGAAATTCCTTACCCACAGACAGATCTTCTGATGTATACCCAAATTGGTCATTTTAAGAAATAACCTGTCTGGCAGAATTGTATTGAAGGCAGAACTGTAGTCCACAAACAACAGCCTTGCGTAGGTTCCCTGTTGTTCTAGATGACTCAGTACAGTATGGACAGCGATGGAAATAGCATCATCAGTAGATCTGTTTCTTCTGTATGCAAACTGGAACGGGTCTAGAGTGGATGGAAGACCAGCCTTAATATGATCTAGCACCAATCTCTCAAAACATTTCATAACGACAGATGTTAGGGCTATTGGTCTATAGTCAACCTTTCTCCCTCCTCTATGTGACATCCTTTTATATATTTGAACATGGCTATCATATCACCCCTTAACCTCCTCTTCTCCAGGCTAAACATGCCCAGCTCCCTTAGCCGTTCCTCATAAGGCATCGTTTCCAGACCTTTGACCATTTTGGTTGCCCTCCTCTGGACACGTTCCAGTTTGTCAGTGTCCTTCTTGAACTGTGGTGCCCAGAACTGGACACAGTACTCCAGGTGAGGTCTGACCAGAGCAGAATACAGTGGCACTATTACTTCCCTTGATCTAGATGCTATACTCCTATTGATGCAGCCCAGAATTGCATTGGCTTTTTTAGCTGCCGCGTCACACTGTTGGCTCATGTCAAGTTTGTGGTCAACCAAGACTCCTAGATCCTTTTCACATGTACTGCTCTCAAGCCAGGTGTCCCCCATCTTGTATTTGTGCCTCTCATTTTTTTTTGCCCAAGTGCAATACTTTACATTTCTCCCTGTTAAAGTTCATCTTGTTTGTTTTGGCCCAGTTCTCTAATCTGTCAAGGTCGTTTTGAAGTGTGATCCTGTCCTCTGGGGTGTTAGCCACCCCTCCCAGTTTGGTGTCATCTGCAAATTTGATCAGGATGCCCTTGAGTCCATCAGCCAAGTCGTTGATAAAGATGTTGAATAAGACCGGGCCCAAGACAGAACCCTGTGGCACCCCACTAGTCACTCTTCTCCAGGATGAAGAGAACCATTGATGAGCACCCTTTGGGTTCGGTCAGTCAGCCAGTTACAAATCCACTGAGTGGTAGCATAGTCAAGACCGCATTTTACCAGCTTCTTTACAAGAATATCATGGGGCACCTTGTCGAATGCCTTGCTGAAATCAAGGTAGGCTACATCCACTGCGTTCCCTTCATCTACCAGGCTTGTAATTCTGTCAAAAAACGAGATCAGGTTAGTCTGACATGACTTATTTTTTAGAAATCCATGCTGACTATTGGTGATCACAGCATTCCTTTCTAGGTGCTCACAGACTGTTTGCATTATGATCTGCTCCAGAAACTTCCCTGGTATTGATGTCAGACTGACTGGGCGATAATTATTTGGGTCCTCTCTTTTCCCCTTTTTGAAAATAGGGACAACATTTGCCCTCCTCCAGTCTGCCGGGACTTCGCCTGTTCTCCAGGAATTCTCAAAGATGACTGCCAGTGGTTCTGAGATCACATCTGCCAGTTCTTTTAATACTCTTGGATGCAGTTCATCTGGCCCTGGAGACTTGAATACATCTAAACTAGTCAAGTATTATTGTACTATCTCCTTAGTTATTCTGGGCTGTGTTTCCTCTGCTGAATCATTTGCTCCAAATTCTTCAGGTCGGGCATTGTTTTCTTTATCGGAGAAGACTGAGGCAAAGAAGGCATTGAGGAGTTCAGCCCTTTCTGTGTCCCCTGTTTGCATTTCACCATCTTCTCCTCTGAGTGACCCCCACTGTTTCTTTGTTCCTCCTTTTGCTACGGACATACCCATAAAAGCCTTTTTTGTTGCTTTTAACCTCTCTAGCAAGCCTTCTCCTCATGAATTCTTTTTAGTTCCGATAGTTCAGTGTTTGTTGCACCTTGACCTTTCTTCAGTTCTCTAATCTTGTTATGTACTTTCTCTGTGGTTTCTTTCATAATTTCCTCTTGGTTACTAGTTTTTGATTTAAATCGTGGACAGTCTTCTCTATCTCTAGATTTTTAATGGTCAAGTCCTTTATTTCTCCAGTTAAGTACATTATTAATCTAGAGTTCTGCTCAGTGTTGTTTCCCATAATATCTAATTTATCGTTGTCAGGGCTGCCCAAGGTCCTAGCTCACAGAGGACCAACGCCAGTCCGTTGTTATATAAAATAGTCTTTATTGAAGTTCAGTTTCTCATTTACAGCCACGGCGCGCAGCTCTACGTCTTAAACCTTAGACCGCCGAAGCTCCGTCTGAATCTCCTCCCCCCAGACACCAGTTTAAGACCCTAGCCTTGCTCCACCTCTTTCTCTGCTCCCTTTTCCTCTGGGTCCGCCTGTCCGTCGGGGCTTTCCCCTTTCTAGACTCTTCTGACGCTGACTCTCCCGAGTCTTCCCCCTCCCTCCGGCGGGCTTTAGGACCTGGTTCCCAATCCGGGCTTCCTGCTGTCCCGCTCGCCTGTGCATTTGAACTTGGCGCGCGTGCCCAGCCTGCCACCTTCCTTCTGACCGTTATACTGCTCCTGTCACTGCTCCCCTCTTCGGGAACACTAGCTGGGCTTGACTCCACCTCCCTGCTTGCCGGAGGAGACGCTGGCCCTGACCTATGGGACTCTTCCCCCCCACTACGCTCCGGTGGGGAAGCTGGTCCTGATCTCCAGCTACTGCTCTGGGAGTCTCCGCTGGCCCCCTGCTTCTGGTGTGTCCCCCCTGGGACCCCCCCTTGCCCTGGCCATCGGCGCCCCCTTCTGGGAATCTTCTGATTCACTGGAGAGGCTCATGGAATCTCTTGGGTCACTGTCATTCTGCTCTCCGCTGCCCTCAGATTCCTCCCCTTCGCTCTCCATTTCCTCTCTCCCCTGCGCCTCTGCTCCTGAGCCCCTGACATCCATCCCCCCTCGAAGCCCCCCCTTCCCCCCTCCCCTTCTTCTGGTGCGGGTTCCGGGTGCTCCCGTGCTGTGGGGGTGAGTGCGGGGTACAGTTCTTCCCCCCTGGTGTGCAGCTCTCCAGCTAGATCCGGCCAGTCCGGGATAGGCTCGTCGACGTCGATCTCCTCTGCTTCCATTTCTCTGTAGCTGTGCTTGAATGCAGGATCCTCCCCCAACCCGTCCATGTCCATCTCTCCCCCTGGCACCTCGGGCGAGGTTGCATGTAAGAGTCCCCTGCTCCACCCAACTTCCGGTTGATTGTCCCACCAATAAGAGCGGTCCGTGCCAAACCCCGAGAGCGATCCCTCTGGGGAGCTTGTGTCTGGTGCCAGTTCCTCCGCTGATGAGAACCCCTGGAACGTGCTGGCGGAGAGTGTGGGTGTGAAAAGCCAGTCGTCGAAAAAATCTGCCGGCATAGGTCTGTGAGGGAAGAGTGCATGGAACTCGTCTTTGAGGTATCGCTCCTCCAAGGCATAGTCCGGTACCCACCTGTTGGCGCTGGCCAAGGTACCTTCCTCGGCGAGGAGATATTCAACTCCCTCTTCCCCCCATCTCGAGTCCAAAATCTCCGTGACCTCGTTGAGTGGTGCCGCCCTCGGTGACCCCTCCCCTGTTGGTGATTTACTAAGTGGGTCTGGTGCGGCCCTTGGGGTCTGAAACCTGTGGGGCTCCTTGTAGGGTGTGAGCACCGACCTGTGAAAGACCGGGTGCATTCTGGAACCCTCCGGGAGCGTCAACCGGAAAGCCACTGGATTGATCTGCACCTCGACTTGGTAAGGCCCTAGCTGCTAGTGTCTGAGCTTCTTCTTAGCTAAAGTTCTGGCTGGCACTGCCTGGGCTGCTAACCATACCCAGTCCCCCACCTGGATGTCTTCCCCGACTCTCCTGTGCCTGTCTGCCTGCATTTTGTAGGCGTGTTTTGCTAGTTCTAAGTTCCTTCGGAGTTGCTCGTGGACCTCCTGCAACTCTGCTGCCAAGTGCTCTGCTCCCCGTGGCTCCCCCTCCCCCTTCGTCTGTAACCCCGGGAAGGTTCTGGGATGCCGCCCATTGTTGGCGAAGAACGGCGTCACCCCTGTCGACGTGTGCTTCGTGTTGTTGTAGGCAAACTCGGCCAGCGGTAGGTAGTCCACCCAGGTCGAGGGTTGTTGGTTCGCGTAGCATCGCAGGTACTGCTGCATGATGGCGTTGACTCTCTCCGCTTGACCGTTGGTCTGCGGGTGTCTTGCCGACGCTAAGTTGATCTTGACGTTCAGGATGCCCAGCAGCTTCTGCCAGAAGCTCGAGACGAATTGGCGACCTCGGTCGGATAGGATGGACCTCGGCAAACCGTGAACTCTGAACACGTGGTCTATGAACAGCTTGGCGGTCTGTTCTGCTGTGGCCACCTTCGCGCAAGGAATGAAGTGCGCCATCTTGGTGAACAGGTCTACTACCACGAGTACCGCTGTTTTGCCTCTCGAGCTGGGCAGATCTGTGACAAAGTCCAGGGCTACTCTCTCCCACGGTTCAAGCGGCGTCTGTAGCGGTTCCAGCAGTCCCGCCGGCGCCCTGTGTACTGGTTTGGCCCTTTGGCATGTGTCACACCGAGCGACGTAGTCCTCGACTTCACCCCTCATCTTGGGCCACCAAAAGTCTCTGGCTACTAATTCCGCTGTTTTGTCCTTGCCGAAGTGCCCAGCGCTGGGCGCGTCGTGTAACTGCTGCAGGACTTTCGCGCGTAGGTCGTCTCCCGGCACGTAGAGAGCCCCTTTGCGGAGGAGCAGTCCGTCGCTGTCAGAGACTGCCTCCAGGTCCCAGCTCACAGAGGACCAACGCTAGCCAGTAGTAATGTACAAAAGTCTTTATTGAAGTACAGTTTCCATTTTCAAGCCCTAGCGTGCGTCTCTACGTCTAGAGACTAGACCGGCGAAGCTCCGTCTGAATCTCCGCCCCCTGTACACCAGCTTAAGACTCTAACCTTACTCCACCTCTTCCGTCTCTCCTTCCGCCTCTGGGTCCTACTACCCCCCGGGGTCCCTTCCTTCCTGGACGCTTCGGACGCGGACCCTTCTGACTCTTCCCCCTCCCTTCGGCGGGCTTTAGGACCAGGCTCCCTTTCCGGGCTGCTCACTGCGCCACCCTCTTGTACATTTGAACTTGGCGCGCGCGCCCAGCCTCCGACCTTCCTTTTGACCGTTTCCTCACTCTCTGATGCAGGCGTGGCCAATCCTGACTCATGTCCTTCCGCTGACGGAGAGCTGCCTGATGTCGATACCTGGGACTCCTCCCCCCACTGCTCTTTGGTGGGGAAGCTGGTCCCGATTTCCAACTGCTGCTCTCTGAGTCCCCTCTGGCCCCTCCTTCCTGGGGTGTTCCCTTTGGCAACCCCCTTGCTCTGACCACGGGAGCCCCCTTCTGTGAATCCTCCGATTCACTGGAGAGACTTAGAGACCTCGGGCGGCTGTCATCGCTGACTTCTCCCTCGGATTCCTCCCCCTCGGTCTCTATCTCCTCCCTTTCCTGTGTCTCTGCTCCTGAGCCCCTGACATCCATCCCCCCCTCGAAGCCCCCCCTTCCCCCCTCCCCTCCTTCCGGTGTGGGTACTGGGTGCTCCGTCGTTGTGGGGGTGAGTGCCGGATACAGTTCGTCCCCCGTGTCGTACATCCAGCCGGATAAGTCCGGCTCGTTCTCCGTGCACTCGTTGACGTCGATCTCCTCTGCCTCCATCTCTCTGCCTCCGTGTTCGAACCCCACGTCCTCCCCCAACACGTCCATGTCCGTCTCTCCCCCGTTCCCCTCTGAGGGTGATGCCTGCCAAGGACCCCCCAGCCACTTCCTGCGCCACTGCTCCTCTGGTCGATCGTCCCACCAATAAGAGCGGTCTGAGGCAGACCCCGAGGGTGAGCCCTCCGGAGAGCGTGTGTCTGGTGCCGGTTCCTCGTCCGAGGCGAACCCCTGGAATGTGCTGGTTGAAAGTGTGGGTGTGAAGAGCCAGTCGTCGAAATACTCGGCTGGCATGGGCCTGTGTGGGAAGAGGGCATGAAATTCGTCTTTGAGCAGAGGCTCCTCCAAGGCATAGTCCGGCACCCAACTGTTGGCACTGGCCGGGGTACCCTCTCTGGCTAGGAGATATTCTACTCCCTCTTCCCCCCATCTCGAGTCTAAAATCTCTGTGACCTCGTTGATGCGCTCCCTTTTTGGCGGTCCCCCCTTTGTGGGCCTTTCTCTGAGCGGGTCTGGTGCCGTGCCTGGCTCCTGAAATCTATGAGGTGCTTTGTAGGGCGTGAGCACCGATCTATGGAACACCGGATGCATTCTGGAACCCTCCGGAAGTGTCAACCGGAAGGCCACTGGATTGACCTGTGCCTGGACTTGGTAAGGCCCTAGTTGCTTATGCCCGAGCTTCTTCTTCGCTAACGATCTGGTCGGCACTGCTTGAGCTGCTAACCAAACCCAGTCTCCCACCTGTATGTCTTCCCCAACTCTTCTGTGTCTGTCAGCCTGCAGTTTGTATGCGTGCTTTGCTAGTTCTAACTGCCTCCTAAGCTGTTCGTGGACTTCCTGCAACTCTGACGCTAACGCTTCCGCTGCCTGTGGCTCCCCCTCCCCCACTCTCTCTAAACCCGGGAAGGTTCTGGGATGCCTCCCGTTGTTGGCGAAGAACGGTGTCACCCCCGTAGACACGTGCTTCGTATTGTTGTAAGCGAACTCGGCGAGTGGCAGGTAGTCCACCCATGTTGTAGGCTGCTGATTTGCGTAGCATCTCAGGTACTGCTGCATGATGGCGTTGACCCTCTCCGCTTGTCCGTTGGTCTGTGGGTGTCTCGCCGACGCTAGATTGATCTTGACGTTCAGGATGCCCATCAGCTTCTGCCAGAAGTTCGAGATGAACTGCCGCCCCCGGTCGGATAGGATAGACCGTGGTAGACCGCGGACTTTGAACACGTGGTCTATGAACAGTTTGGCGGTCTGTTCCGCCGTGGCCACCTTCGCGCACGGAATGAAGTGTGCCATTTTGGTAAACATGTCCACCACCACTAGCACTGCTGTCTTTCCCCTCGAACTGGGCAGATCCGTGACAAAGTCCAGGGCCACCCTCTCCCACGGTTCGAGCGGTGTCTGCAGCGGTTCCAGCAGTCCCACCGGTGGTTTGTGCACTGACTTGGCCCTTTGGCAGGTGTCGCACCTCGAGACGTAATCCGCTACTTCCCCCCCGCATCTTGGGCCACCAAAAGTCTCTGGCTACTAATTCTACAGTCTTTTCTTTGCCAAAGTGCCCGGCGGTGGGAGTGTCGTGTAGCTGCTGCAGTACCCTTGCGCAGAGGTCGTCTCCCGGCACGTAGAATTCCCCCTTGCGGATGAGTAACCCGTCGCGTATCTGGAACTCGTCGTCCTTCGCCTTGCCCTTGTGCACCTCCTCCATCTTGGCTTGTGCGAAGGGGTCCTCCTGCAGCGCGCGACGTACGGCATCCAGGTCCACGGTTGCCGAAGCGCATGCCCACGCTTCCGGTGCGAAAATGTGCTTGGCCGCCGACGGTGCCGCCTCCTCGAGGTATTGCGGCTTCCTGGACAGTGCGTCCGCCATGACGTTGTTGTCGCCTGGGATGTACTCTATCCTGAAGTCGAAGTCCGCGAAGAACTCTGCCCATCTAATGTGCCTCTGGTTCAGGAACCTTGCCGTGCGCCAGTACTCCAGATTCTTGTGGTCCGTGCGGACCTGCACTGTGTGTTTGGCTCCGATAAGGAAGTGCCGCCATGCCTTGAACGCTGCATGGATAGCCAGCAACTCCCTGTCCCAGATGGTGTAGTTCTGCTCTGACTTGCTGAGCTTCCTGGAGTAGAAGGCGCACGGTCTCCAGTCCCCATGCGGGTCTTGTTGCAACAGGACAGCTCCCACGGCTCTGTCTGAGGCGTCTGTCTCCACCCTCATCGGTCTGCTGGGATTCACATGCAGTAGCTGCTCTTCGGACGCGAATAGGCGCTTGAGTTTCTGAAAGGACTGCTCCGCTTGCTCCGTCCAGATGAACTTCTTCTTCTTGGAGCTGAGCGTGTCGGTGATGGCCGCCGTCTGCATAGCGAACCCTTTGATGAACTTGCGGTAAAAGTTGGCAAAGCCGACAAACCGCTGGACTTCCTTCCGATTGCGTGGGCTTTTCCAGTCCAATACTGCGCGAACCTTGGCGCTGTCCATGGCGAGCCCCTTGTCCGACAATTTGTAGCCCAGGAAATCCACCTCCGTCATGTCGAACTGGCACTTCTCCAGCTTGGCGTACAGCCTGTGCTCCTGCAGTCTCTGCAGAACTTCCCTGACATCCCTCTCGTGCGCCTCTCGCGATTCTGAAAATATCAGGATGTCGTCCAGGAAGCATACGCACTTCTTGTAGAGGAGTCCCGCCAACACATGATGCATGAAGGCTTGAAAACAGTGAGAGCCATTTTGTAATCCGAAGGGCATAACTCTGTATTCGTAGGTGCCCAGTGGCGTGAACATGGCCGTCTTCCACTCGTCGCCCTCCCGCATGCGAATCAGGTTGTACGCCCCTCGCAGATCCAACTTGGTAAAAACGCGTCCTTTCCTCACGGTCGCTAGCAGGTCGTCTATCTTGGGCATAGGGAATGCTGAGGGCTTGGTTTTCGAGTTCAAAATTCTATAGTCCACCACAAGTCTTTTTTGGGGCGTGTCCCTCTTCTTCACAAAGAATACGGGGCTGCCCCCCACTGCTTTCGACTCCCGGATGAAACCGCGCTTCAAATTGTGATCTATGAACTCCCTGAGTTCCTGCAGTTCGTCTTCAGACATGGAATACAGTTTCCCGGTTGGCAGCGTCGCCCCCGGCAGGAGGTCAATCTTGCAGTCATAGGACCTGTGAGGAGGTAGCTTGTCCGCCTCCTTCTCGCAGAATACCTCCAAAAACTCTGCATACTTGAGGGGTACTGCTTGCAGCGTGCCCAACTGTAACTGCGGGTCTTCCTCTTCCCCTTCTGGGCTAGGTATAATGCAATGTTCCGCACAGTAGGAGGAGCCAAAGGTCAGTTGGCGCTGGTACCAAGCCAATGCGGGACTGTGCCTGTACAGCCAACTCATGCCCAAAACAACAGGCGTGTCCGACAATTGGGTGACATTGAAGCTGATGACTTCCCGGTGATTCCCAATTTGCATCACCATAGGTGGCGTCTGCTGTACCACCTGCCCCCCCCAGCAGTTCCCTGCCATCCACCGTGACAACCTTCAGGGGCAGCGTGGCTGGCAGTAGCGCTATGTTGTGTTGTTGAATGAACTCCAGTCATATAAAGTCTGCATTACTGCCAGAGTCAATCGTAATAGGCACTTCTAAGGTGAGTCCATTGGGCAGCTGGAGCGATGCGGTGAGCTGCACCACTGGTTTGGGCGGGAGGGGGTCTGTGGGCTGCAAAATCTCTGGGGACTTCTTCACTGACTCGTCTGGCTGGGCCCCAGTGCCTCCGTTTCCAGCCAGACTCCGTCGTTTCCCTGCTGTGGTTCTCTCTGCTGAGTTGCTTCCATTACTGTCACTGAAGCTGCAGTGTGCTTGTGGAGCCTCTGGGGACACTCTTTCGCCATGTGCTGTCCACTATCGCATATGTCAGGGGTTCAGGAGCAGAGGGACAGGAAAGGGAGGAATTAGAGACCGAGGGAGAGGAATCCGAGGGAGAGGTCAGCGATGATAGCCGTCCGAGGTCTCTAAGTCTCTCCAGCGAATCAGAGGATTCACAGAAAGGGGCTCCCGTGGTCAGAGCTAGGGGGTTGCCAGAGGGAACACCACAGGAAGGAGGGGCCAGAGGGGACTCAGAAAGCACTCTTTCGCCATGTGCTGAGCACTGTCGCAGATGTAGCACTTCCTGTTCCCTCTAGGCGGCTTCGTTTTGACTGCTCCCGGTGTTAAGGCTCTGGTTGCTGAGTGAGCCCTAGCACCGCCAATCTCCATCGGCTCTTCGCCTCCTCCCTGTGGAGGCGTGGAATGCGCACGCGCTGCATCCCTGGGCAAGAGGGCGGGCACTCTCGCTGGTGTGCGTCCCCAACGCCCTTCTTCTTTGCTCCATGGGCGTTCTTCCAGCCGCACCCCAACCGTTAGCGCTTTCTCAACCACTTGCTGAGTGCTTTTGGGTCTCTCCCCCCTCGCAATTTCATCCTTGACATTTGGGTTCAATCCCTCCCAAAAGAGGTCTCTAACTGGCGGAGAATTTTTCTCCCAACCCAGCGCGTTGACCAATGCAAAAAAGCGGGAATGATACTGCCTTACACTGGCTCTCCCTTGTTTCAGCCCATGTATGTCCTTCCGGGCAATATCAATGTCTATGTTTGATAAAAAACAGGAATCCATCGCTTTAATGAACGCATCTGCACTTCGGAGCGCTGGATCCTTATCTCTCCACAGATTGCGCAGCCATGCTTTCACGTCTCCATGCAAATGAGACAAGATAAACCCCACCTTCTCTTGCTCATCTCTAAAGTCTTTATCCAGCAGTTGCAGCGCAAACAGCACGTCTGCTCGGAAATTGGGGTACTGCTGTAAATTCCCATCGAAATGAGATACAAGGCTGCCTCCTCTCTTCCCCAGCCCAATCCCCTCGGATCTGGGTCCCGGTTGCCCCTGCCTCGTAAGCACTTCCAACCTGGCTTGGAGATCTTTGCAGGCAGCAGCCGCTTCGTCTTCTCTCTTCCTGGATGCGATTATCTCCGCGCTGAGTTGTGTCACCGCATTTTGCAGGGAAGCTATTTGCTGTTCGGTAGTCATCTCACCTGACTCTTGTGAGCTCGCGAAGCACCAGTCTTCTTCCCTCCCTGCGTACACTCACACAGCGACGCTTTTGGCGAAGAAAACTGATGAAAAGTGGAGACGGAGCTTACTGTCAGAGACTGCCTCCAGGTCCCAGCTCACAGAGGACCAACGCTAGCCAGTAGTAATGTACAAAAGTCTTTATTGAAGTACAGTTTCCATTTTCAAGCCCTAGCGTGCGTCTCTACGTCTAGAGACTAGACCGGCAAAGCTCCGTCTGAATCTCCGCCCCCTGTACACCAGCTTAAGACTCTAACCTTACTCCACCTCTTCCGTCTCTCCTTCCGCCTCTGGGTCCTACTACCCCCCGGGGTCCCTTCCTTCCTGGACGCTTCAGACGCGGACCCTTCTGACTCTTCCCCCTCCCTTCGGCGGGCTTTAGGACCAGGCTCCCTTTCCGGGCTGCTCACTGCGCCACCCTCTTGTACATTTGAACTTGGCGCGCGCGCCCAGCCTCCGACCTTCCTTTTGACCGTTTCCTCACTCTCTGATGCAGGCGTGGCCAATCCTGACTCATGTCCTTCCACTGACGGAGAGCTGCCTGATGTCGATACCTGGGACTCCTCCCCCCTACTGCTCTTTGGTGGGGAAGCTGGTCCCGATTTCCAACTGCTGCTCTCTGAGTCCCCTCTGGCCCCTCCTTCCTGGGGTGTTCCCTTTGGCAACCCCCTTGCTCTGACCACGGGAGCCCCCTTCTGTGAATCCTCCGATTCACTGGAGAGACTTAGAGACCTCGGGCGGCTGTCATCGCTGACTTCTTCCTCGGATTCCTCCCCCTCGGTCTCTATCTCCTCCCTTTCCTGTGTCTCTGCTCCTGAGCCCCTGACAGTCGCGTATCTGGAACTCTCCGTCCTTCGCTGTGCCTCTTTGCACCTCCTCCATTTTGGATCGTGCGAACGAGTCCGTCTGCAGCGCGCGACGCACCGCGTCCAGGTCCACTGTGGCTGAAGCGCACGCCCACGCTTTCGGTGCGAAAATGTGCTTGGCCGCCACCGGTGCCGCTTCCTCGAGATACTGCGGCTTCCTGGATAGTGCATCCGCCATGACGTTGCTGTCTCCCGGGATGTATTCTATCCGGAAGTCGAAATCCGCAAAGAACTCCGCCCAGCGTATGTGTCTCTGGTTCAGGAACCGCACCGTGCACCAGTACTCCAGGTTCTTATGGTCCGTGCGGACCTGCACTGTGTGTTTGGCTCCGATGAGGAAGTGCCGCCACGCTTTGAAGGCTGCTTGAATGGCCAGCAACTCCCTGTCCCAGATGGTGTAGTTCTGTTCCGACTTGCTGAGTTTCCTGGAGTAGAATGCGCACGGCCTCCAATTCCCCCTGCGGGTCTTGCTGCAACAGGACCGCCCCCACCGCTCTGTCCGATGCGTCCGTTTCAACCCGCATTGGCTTGCTGGGGTTTACATGCAGCAGTTGTTCTTCGGACGCGAAGAGCTGCTTGAGTTTCCGAAAGGACTGCTCTGCCTGGTCCGTCCAGGTGAACTTCTTCTTCTTGGAACTGAGGGTGTCCATGATGGCCGCCGTTTCCATCGCGAACCCTTTGATGAACTTGCGATAGAAGTTGGCGAAGCCGATGAACTTCTGGACCTCCTTCCTATTGCGTGGGCTTTTCCAGTCCAACACCGAACGGACCTTGGCACTGTCCATGGCTAGTCCCTTGTCGGATAACTTGTAGCCCAGGAAATCCACCTCCGTTGTCAGGGCCGCTCCAGGTCCCAGCTCACAAGAGACCAACGCCAAGTCCACTTTATTTACAAAAGTCTTTATTGAAGTACATTGCTTGCTCCACAGCCGAGGCGCGCGGCCCCACATCTGTTACGCTTAGACCGCCGAAGTCCCCTCTGAATCAGTCCCGCCTCTACACCAGTTTAAGAGGCTTGTGCTGGTCCACCTCTTCCTGTCCTTCCTTTTCCGCAGGGTCTTTCTGCCCCCCTGGGTTCCTTCCCTCCTGCTTTCCCCTGACGCTGAGTCCCCAGACGCCTGCTCTCCCCTCCTTCGTGCTTTGGGACCAGGCTCCTCCTCCGGGCTCTCCTCATTTCCGCGCGCCTCCACATTTGAACTTGGCACGCGTTCGCTACCCCTGACCTTCCTCTTGACAGTTACACTGTTCTCTGTGCTACTCTCCGCCCCCTCCGGCAGGACGGCTTGTCCCGATCTCCTTCCCCTCTCTGCTTCCTGCTCTGCTCCGTCTGTCCCACTGGGAACTCCACCCTCTTCACTCCGTTCCGGCGGGGAAGCCGGCCCCGATCTCCAACTCCCACTCGGGGTTCCCCTACTGCTCCCCTGCTCCTGACTGGTCCCCCCTGTGGCTCCCCTTGGCCTGACCAGAGGCGCTCCCTTTTGGGAATCCTCCGAGTCACTCGAAAGACTCATGGAAAACCTCAAGTCATTGTCATCCTCCTCCTTCTCACTCCGGGATCCTTCCCCCTCGCTCTCAGTCTCCTCCCTCATCTGTGCCTCTCTCCCTGAACCCCTGACATCCGTCATGTCAAACTGGCACTTCTCCAGCTTAGCGTAAAGTCTGTGCTCCCGTAGTCTCTGCAGGACCTCCTTGACGTCTCCCTCGTGAGCTTCCTGCGATTCCGAGAAGATCAGGATGTCGTCCAGGAAGCCAGTGTGGTGTAGTGGTTAAGAGTGATGGACTCGTAATCTGGTGAACCGGGTTCGATTCCCCGCTCCTCCACATGCAGCTGCTGGGTGACCTTGGGCCAGTCACACTTCTTTGAAGTCTCTCAGCCTCACTCACCTCACAGAGTGTTTGTTGTGGGGGAGGAAGGGAAAGGAGATTGTTAGCCGCTTTGAGACTCCTTCGGGTAGTGATAAAGCGGGATATCAAATCCAAACTCTTCTTCTTCTTGTAGAGGAGTCCCGCTAACACGTGGTGCATAAAAGCTTGGAAACAGTGAGAGCCGTTTTGGAGACCAAATGGCATAACTCGATATTCATAGGTGCCCAAAGGTGTAAACATGGCCGTCTTCCACTCATCGCCTTCCCTCATACGTATAAGGTTGTACGCTCCTCGTAAATCCAACTTGGTGAAGATTCGTCCCTTCCTCACCGTAGCGAGCAGGTCGTCGATCTTGGGCATGGGGAAGGCTGTGGGCTTTGTCTTGGAATTTATGATCCTGTAATCAACTATCAGCCTTTTTTTGGTGTGTCCTTTTTCTTGACGAAAAACACGGGACTGCCCCCCACTGCTTTGGACTCTTGGATGAATCCCCGCTTCAGGTTGTGATCTATGAACTCCCTGAGTTCTTGTAGTTCGTCTTCAGACATGGAATACAGTTTCCCAGTTGGCAGCGTCGCCCCAGGCAGGAGGTCAATCTTGCAGTCGTAGGGTCTGTGGGGCGGCAACTTGTCCGCTTCCTTCTCGCAGAAGACCTCCAAAAACGCCTTGTACTTGTTCGGTACTGCTTGCACCATGCCTAGGTGTAGCTGTGGTTCATCCTCCTGCCCCTCCCCTTCCTGGCTGGGCTGGATGCAATGTTCCGCGCAGTAGGAGGAGCCGAAGGTCAATTGACGCTGGTACCATGCCAATGCCGGGCTGTGCCTATCCAGCCAACTCATGCCCAACACTATGGGTGTGTTCGACAAGTGGGTGACGTTGAAGCTGATGACTTCGCGGTGATTACCAATTTGCATCACCATAGGGGGTGTTTGTTGTGCCACCTGCCCTCCCAGCAGCTCCCTGCCATCGACCGTGACTACGTTCAGGGGCATTGTGGCTGGTAAGAGCGCTATGCGATGTTGCCGGATAAAGACCACTCCTATAAAATCTGCATTACTGCCAGAGTCAATGGTAATAGGAACTTCCAGGGTGAGTCCATTTGGCAGTTGGAGCGATGCGGTGAGTTGCACCACTGGTTTGGGTGGGAGGGGATCTGTGGGCTGTAAAATCTCTGGGGACTGCTTCACTGACTTGCCTGGCTGGGCCCCAGCGCCTCTCCCTCCAACCAGGCTTCGTCGTTTCCCTGCAGCTCTTCCTCCTGTCGATCTGCCCCCCTTACTGTTGCTGAGGCTGCAGTGTGCTTCTGGATCCTCTGGGGACACTCTTTGGCCATGTGCTGCGCACTGTCGCAGATGTAGCACTTCCTGTTCCCTCTAGGAGCCTTCGCCTTGACTGCTCCTGGTGCTTGGGCTCTGGTTGCTGTCTGAGCCCTAGCACCGCCTATCTCCATTGGTTCTTCTCCCCTCCCCAATGGAGGCGTGGTTTCCGCGCGTCCCGTCTCTCTGGGTAGGAAAGGAGTTGCCCTGACTCGTGTGCGCCCTAAACCTCCCTCATTCCTGTTCCAAGGGCGTTCTTCCAGGCGCACTCCAATCGCAAGGGCTCTCTGTATGACCTCCGTGGTGGTGGTGGGTCTCTCCCCTCTTGCCAGCTCGTCTTTCACAGCCCCATTCAGTCCTTCCCAGAACAGATCTCTCACGGCAGCGGAATTCTTCTCCCACCCGAGCACATTTACCAATCCGAAAAAGTGGGAGTGATATTGCCTTACAGTGCTTTTGCCCTGTTTCAACCCATGAATTTCCCTCCTGGCGACATCCACATCTACCGTCGATTTAAAACAAGCGTCCATAGCTTTGAGAAATGCGTCTGAATCATTGAGGGCAGGGTCATTTTTGCGCCGTAAAGTGCGCAGCCACGATTTAGCTTCCCCATGCAGATGAGTTATTATGAAGCCCACTTTCTCCTCCTCATCTCTAAAGTCTTTCCGAAGCAATTTGAGCGCGAAAACTATATCTGCTCTGAAGATAGGATACTGCTGCAGGTTCCCGTCAAAATGGGCTACGATGCTGCCCCCCCTCTTCCCGAGGCCAACTCCCTCCGGTTTGGGTCCTGGCAGTCCCTCCTTGCCCAATTTTTCCCACCTGGTTCGCAGATCCTCGCAGAACGCTGCTGCTTCTTCCTCTCTCTTCCTGGAAAGCTCCACTTGTGCGTAAAGTGTCTGAACTGCTTGTTCCAGCTCTTGCACCTTCGCCTCTGTAGTCATTTTTCCCTCTCTTCGTGAGCTCGCAAAACACCAAGTTTTGCCCCTCGCTGCGCCAACTCGCGCTGCGAGGGTTAAATGCGGGGACGGAGCTTACTGTCAGGGCTGCCCAAGGTCCTAGCTCACAGAGGACCAACGCCAGTCCGTTGTTATATAAAATAGTCTTTATTGAAGTTCAGTTTCTCATTTACAGCCACGGCGCGCAGCTCTACGTCTTAAACCTTAGACCGCCGAAGCTCCGTCTGAATCTCCTCCCCCCAGACACCAGTTTAAGACCCTAGCCTTGCTCCACCTCTTTCTCTGCTCCCTTTTCCTCTGGGTCCGCCTGTCCGTCGGGGCTTTCCCCTTTCTAGACTCTTCTGACGCTGACTCTCCCGAGTCTTCCCCCTCCCTCCGGCGGGCTTTAGGACCTGGTTCCCAATCCGGGCTTCCTGCTGTCCCGCTCGCCTGTGCATTTGAACTTGGCGTGCGCGCCCAGCCTGCCACCTTCCTTCTGACCGTTATACTGCTCCTGTCACTGCTCCCCTCTTCGGGAACGCTAGCTGGGCTTGACTCCGCCTCCCTGCTTGCCGGAGGAGACGCTGGCCCTGACCTATGGGACTCTTTCCCCCCACTACGCTCCGGTGGGGAAGCTGGTCCTGATTTCCAGCTACTGCTCTGGGAGTCTCCGCTGGCCCCCTGCTTCTGGTGTGTCCCCCCTGGGACCCCCCCTTGCCCTGGCCATCGGCGCCCCCTTCTGGGAATCTTCTGATTCACTGGAGAGGCTCATGGAATCTCTCGGGTCACTGTCATTCTGCCCTCCGCTGCCCTCAGATTCCTCCCCTTCGCTCTCCATTTCCTCTCTCCCCTGCGCCTCTGCTCCTGAGCCCCTGGCAATCATTGATGGATTTGTTCATGCCTATGATTAAATCTCTTAAGTCTACATTGGTATCTATTTCAACCATAGATTGCCTCCTTGCAGTTCCCACTGGGATTCATTGTGATTTCTTATTGGTAGACATTGTGTTGTCTTCTTTATACGCCCACACCTCCCTATATGCGCACCAAGATAGACTTTGTCCCAGTTTTTTATAATCTGTTATTGCTGTTGATACTAAATTCAGAGTTGCGTCTAGTAAGAGAGATCTGGGGGTATCTAAGAAGTGAATACTTTAACATTGATACCTTATTGGGGGGGGGAACTAATTCAAAAATCTCATTCCACTCCTTATGATCTTAAAATCTAATATCTAAATCTAAATTCTATGTGTCAGAGCTGCCTCAGGTCCCAGCTGACAGAGGACCAACGCCAGTTCGTTGTTATATAAAATAGTCTTTATTGAAGTTCAGTTTCTCTTTCACAACCACGGTGCGCAGCTCTACGTCTTAAACTCTAGACCGCCGAAGCTCCGTCTGAGTCTCCTCCCCCCAGACACCAGTTTAAGACTCTAGCCTTGCTCCACCTCTTCCTTTGCTCCCTCCTCCTCTGGGTCCACTTGTCCGCTGGGGTCTTGCCCTTCCTAGACTCTTCTGACGCTGAGTCCCCTGAGTCTTCCCCCTCCCTCCGGCGGGCTTTAGGACCTGGTTCCCAATCCGGGTTTTCTGCTGTCCCGCGCGCCTGTACATTTGAACTTGGCGCGCGCGCCCAGCCGGCCACCTTCCTCCTGACCGTTATACTGCTCCTGTCGCTGCTTCCCTCCTCGGGGATGCTAGCTGGGTCTGACTCCTCCTCCCTGCTTGCCGGAGGAGACGCTGGCTCTGACCTATGGGGCTCTTCCCCCCCACTACGCTCTGGTGGGGAAGCTGGTCCTGATCTCCAGCTACTGCTTTGGGAGTCTCCGCTGGCCCCCTGCTTCTGGTGTGTCCCCCCTGGGACCCCCCTTGCCCTGGCCACCGGCGCCCCCTTCTGGGAATCTTCTGATTCACTGGAGAGGCTCATGGAATCTCTTGGGTCACTGTCATTCTGCCCTCCACTGCCCTCAGATTCTTCCCCTTCGCTCTCCATTTCCTCTCTCCCCTGTGCCTCTGCTCCTGAGCCCCTGACACTATGTATAGGCGTTCAATTAATAAAATTCATCAGGTCGTTTGCAATCACCTTTTTTGTTATAATTACAATCAATTAATAAAAATTGTTATAATTGTTCACAGACCATTGGTAGAATTTAATACAAGTTCATGCACCCAATAGAATATGTTATCTATGGTTAGAAGAATTGGTAAGAAAATATTTGCAAATATATTTAAATACTAGAATTGTTAAAATGAGTTACTAAGGTTTCCCAGTCTTTTCCATTAATTTGGACTGGCTGGTGGCAATTATGCCTCTTGTCACTAGACGTTGCTGCAGGTAATACAAGGTTGGTATACAGAAGCAGTTTATTGCGTTGATCAGCCTCTAAGCTATATCATCCTGACGCTGCTGCTGGTTCCTTTACTGTGAGGAAGAAGGCAGAAGTTGACTCAGCTTTTTTCCTGTGCCATCTTAAGATTAACTATACCTTTAATATGCCATCTTAAGGCAGCCCTGTTCAGGGAAGTTTTTAATGTGTGACATTTTAGTGTATTTTTGGTCTCTGTGGAAGCCACCCAGAGTGGTTGGGGAAACCCAGCCAGATGGGTGGGGTACAAATAATAAATTATTATTATTATTATTTAATAATTAGAGCCCCTTTCCTCTTTCTCTAATTCTGTTTAACAATTTTACTTACTCCCCCCCTCCTCAGCTTAACATCCCAGGCCCCTTAGCCTTTTTATTTCCTGGTTGCTTTCTCAGTGAGGGACGCGGGTGGCACTGTGGGTTAAAGCCTCAGCGCCTAGGACTTGCCGATCGAAAGGTTGGCGGTTCGAATCCCCGCAGCGGGCTGCGCTCCCGTCGTTCGGTCCCAGCGCCTGCCAACCTAGCAGTTCGAAAGCACCTTCTGGTGCAAGTAGATAAATAGGGACCGCTTACCAGCGGGAAGGTAAACAGCGTTCCATGTGCTGCGCTGGCTCACCAGAGGCAGCTTGTCACGCTGGCCACGTGACCCAGAAGTGTCTGCGGACAGCGCTGGCTCCCGGCCTATAGAGTGAGATGAGCGCACAACCCTAGAGTCTGGCAAGACTGGCCCGTACGGGCAGGGGTACCTTTACCTTTTACCTGCTTTCTCAGTGGTTCTTCTTTCCAGTCTCCTCTCCATCCTCCGTCCATCTTTTTCGCCATCCGCTTTCCTCCCCAGTCTATTCTGCACAGTGGCATAGGAAGAGGGGGCGGGGGGAGTAGATCGCCCCGGGTGTCATCTCTGAAGGGGTGACAAGAGGGCACTCTGCTCCATGGCTCCAGACTGGTAGAGCGATGGCTCCAGACTGGTAGAGCCCACCAAACAAGCAATGTCTCTGTCTGTGGCTGAATGTGCCTGGGCTGCCTTTGAAAAGGCATACAGACTTTTCCTTTTTGGGTCGTGTTTGCCTATTTGCACATTTGCGGCTCACTTTGGGAGACGCTCTGGTGTCTTGCTCATCTTTCAGTGGTGCTTTTCCTAAGCTGAAATAAACTTTGTTCGAGCAATCGTCCACACCCTTGAATTCAAAGTTATCTTCAGAAGTACTGTCTGTAATGCTCTTGGTCTTTAAAGTACTCAAAGTACAGATTTCAACAACTTCACTGTGAAGGTTTTCTTGCACAACGTGAGGGGAAGGGGCTCAGTTTTCTGTTTCAGTCACAGCTTGTCTTTCGAAACAATTTTTGGTTTCGGAGAAATGGACCTTTCCCTCAGTGGTTCTGTTCGGGGTGCTTTCTTTTTGTGAAGGGAATCTGGGTCAAGTGTATATGAAACAAAATTTAAAAAATCCTTCCAGTAGCACCTTAAAGACCAACTAAATTTGTTATTGGTATGAGCTTTCGTGTGCATGCACACTTCTTCAGACACGCTGAAACAGAAGTCACCAGACCCTTATATATAGTGAGAGGGTGGGGAGGGGTATTACTCAGAAGGGTGGTGGGAATGGGTGATTGGCTGATAGGTGTGGTAAACATGTTAATTACTGTAGTTGGTGTTACAGGAAAAAGCAATGGGTGAGATGGCTAAAAATAGCTTTATATAATGAGCTAAGAATCTATGTCTCTATTCAGACCAGGTATCTCCACGGTTTTAAGTTTGGTAATAAGTTGCTGTCAGGGGTTCAGGAGCAGAGGCGAGGGCAAGGGAGGAAACAGAGAGCGAGGGGGAGGAGTCCGAAGAAAGGATGAGTGATGACGACGACCCGAGATCTCCGAGTCTTTCCAGTGAATCGGAAGATTCACAGAAAGGAGCGCCAGTGGCCAGAGCAAAGGGGGGGCCTAGGGGGACACCCCAGGAGGAAGGGACCAGCGGGGGTTCAGAGGGCAGCAGTTGGAAATCGGGGCCAGCGTCCCCACCAGAGCGCAGTGGAGAGGAAGGACGTCAGGGATCGAGCCCTGGCAGCTCGCAGCAGGGAGGAGGGCATGAGTCAGGAGTGACCACGCCCCCATCGGGGAGCGAAGAAACGGTCAAGCGGAAAGTGGAAGGCTGGGCGCGCGCGCCAAGTTCAAATGCACAGGAAGGCGGCGCAGTAAGCAGCCCGGAAAGGGAGCCAGGTCCTAAAGCCCGACGCAAGGAGACAGGAGGGTCCGGGGGGTCAGCGTCAGAGGAGTCCCGGAGGGAGGAGACCAGGGGGGGCAGAGGGACCCAGAGAAGGACGGTCAGGCGGAAAAGGTGGAGTAAGGCGAGGATATTAAGTTGGTGTACGAGGGGCGGAGATTCAGACGGAGCTTCGCCGGTCTAGCCATAAGACGTAGAGTTGCACGCAGCAGCTTGGAAATGGAAACTGTAACTCAATAAAGACTTTTATAAAGCGAACGCTGGCTAGCGTGGTCCTCTGTGAGCTGGGATCGGGGAGCAGCCCTGACAGTTGCAATTCAGCAACCTCTCTTTCTAGTCTGTTTCTGAAATTCTTTTGTAATAAGACAGCTATTTTGAGATACTTTATTGAATGTCCTGGGAAATTGAAGTGTTCTCCTACTGGTTTCTCTGTCTTGTGATTTCTGATATCAGATTTATGTCCATTTATCCTTTGGTGTAGGGTTTGGCCTGTTTGTCCAATATAGAGAGCTGAAGGGCACTGCTGCCATTTGATGGCATACACAATGTTAGAAGAAGAGCAATTAAATAGTCCTGAGATGGTATGTTGGATGTTATTGGGGCCAGTAATGGTGTTGTCTAGGTGTATGTGGCAGCAAAGTTGGCATCTGGGTTTAATGCAGGCTCTGGTACCAATGTCCATGTTAAGTCTGGTTGTTGTATTATTGTGGGTGAGGAGTTGTTTAAGATTGGGTGGCTGTCTGTAGGCAATGAAAGATCTTCCTCCCAGAGCTTGAGAAAGAGAACTGTCATTGTCTAGGAGAGGTTGTAGATCTCTGATGATGCATTGAACTGTTTTAACTTGAGAGCTGTATGTGATTACTAGTGGTGCTCTGTTACTTTCTCTTTTGGGTCTGTCTTGCAGCAAGTTATCAGTCTGGCTTTGTTGAGCTGTTGTTTAACTTCATCAGGTGGATATTTTAGTTCTAAAAAGGTTTGCTGTAGATCTCTTAGGCAAGGGACCCTGAGGTTTTCTACTTCTTTTATGATTTTGCTCTCTAGACCTTAGCATTTCAAGGCATTAAGATTTTCTAATAATCATACGTGAGTACCAACTCAGAGAGAAAATAAATTTTGCTTTTGCTTTTTAAGTCTAAATCATTTTAAGGGGGACAAATAATAATTCTGTCTCTCAGGTCACTGCCCAATGACTCCACTCCCCAGTGTCTTTCCCAGAAAACTCATCTGGACTGGCTGTGGAAGCTGAGCAAGTGACAAAAAGTGTTAACTCTCTTCTCAGATAGGCTATGAACTCTGGCCACCTTATCTGAGGGACAAAGAACTCCTTGAGTATGCTCCCTAGTGGAGGAGGCCCCAGGGACAGGCAGCCCCTGCCCACTGCACACAGCAGCCAAGGCTGTGCAGACAGAAACAAGAAATGGGGGGGGGGGCACTAACTTCCACCTAGAGGCAGAAATTGGGACCTCCAAGAAGGTCTAGGAAACAAGTGGATTTGTGGAGGGCAGGGTAGGTGGGGCCAGAGACCAGCCAGGCTGCAACTCAGCTTAGTGAGGTGAGGGAGGAACATTAGAAGAAGAAGAAGAAGAGTTTGGATTTGATATCCCACCTTTCACTTCCTTTAAGGAGTCTCAAAGTGGCTAACATTCTCCTTTCCCTTCCTCCCCCACAACAAACCCTCTGTGAGGTGAGTGGGGCTGAGAGACTTCAGAGAAGTGTGACTGGCCCAAGGTCACCCAGCAGCTGCATGTGGAGGAGCGGAGACGCGAACCTGGTTCCCCAGATTACAAGACTACCGCTCTTAACCACTACACCATTAACCCTGTGAGACCTCAGCGAAGGTCTAGCCCTCCACAAAGCCTCAATGGGCTCGGCCCTTTGGAAGGCCTTTCACAGCCCTTGGCTCCTGGTTCTCTGATCTGATGTGACATTTGCCAGCATGGCACCTTCCAGCTGTTTTGTTGGACTCCTGTGCTGTTAGTGTTGAGAAATTGACTGTGAGTTTTGGTTCTGGAGTAATTTACTGGAGTTGAAGTTCAGCATACAATTCTCGTGAACTTTGGTAGAAATGGCTTAAGAAGCGGGGAGATCAGAAACCTTTCCCTTAAAAAAATGCCAGTGATTTTTAAAGACACTGAGCCTGTTTTATTTTGGGGGAGGATTGTGTGGGGATGAGCTTCCAAAAAACGTGGTAGACAGAAAGACCCCTTTCTGAATTGGAGACACTAAAGAGTTCAGCATGTCCTGCATGGTAGCACTGCCTTCTCTTGGTGCCA
This sequence comes from Podarcis muralis, assembly GCF_964188315.1. Classification (NCBI taxonomy): domain Eukaryota; kingdom Metazoa; phylum Chordata; class Lepidosauria; order Squamata; family Lacertidae; genus Podarcis; species Podarcis muralis. The sequence goes on from NC_135662.1 coordinate 46,092, forward strand.
AGGCCTCTGTTGCCATCCACCACTTCTGACACATTTGTAACAGCAGCCTAGGGAAAGCCTAGAGTTGGGCCACAAGGCCAGCTGGCAGTGCTGGACAAGGTCAGTTATGCCAGTGTTCCATCGCCATGGAAACAACCCACTTTCCAACGATGCCCGGTGGTTGTCAGCCAACTGTAGCTTCCTGTGCATTTTCTACAGCCTCTCCTCTGGTCATCACGGAGGTGTGCCAGGCAAGAGTTGGGGGATAAGAGAGGCAATCATAGCACCCAGGTTAGTGAGACATCCACTGGTTTGCTGCGTTTGTGGGAGTCACTCTATTTCCACACAAGAACAACTGCAGTCCTAGGCAGTCCACAGGAATCCCTTTGAACTCCAGCCCAACCATCAATTGTGAGATTGAAGACCATTAGACCTAGTGCTGCCTTCTCCTGCGGGGAGAGTGACAGAGAGCAAGGTTTTGACCTCTTTATGAGAATGGCCCTTCAAGTACCTGAAGGTTGCTCTCCTGCCTCTCCTCCCCAAGTCTACAGCAGACTAAACAAAGCCAGTTTCCTCAACCTTTTCTAATAGGTTTTGCACATCTTTGACCAACTTTCTTCTCCTTTTCTGAATCTGCTTCAGTTTCTCTGTTACAACCCTACCTAAAGTGTGGTGGTGCTTACAACCAAGCCCGGTCCTCCAAATTATGTCTGAATAGTTCAGAATAAAATGGAACTGTGAAACAGAAACTGCTTCAGCTCCTAGAGCTGGAGCTCCACTTTGCCTCTTTCCCCCATTCCAATACACGGTTGATTAGGGACCGGGGTGTGGGGTGTGGGCGGCATTGTGGTCTAAACCACTGAACCTCTTGGGCTTGCCAATCAGAAGGTCGGTGGTTCAAATCCCCAATTCCAATAAAGGGGGGGGGATGCATTTTGCCAAACCCATTTTTTAAAAAGCTGTGCATGAATCCACAGTGTAAAAAAGGTAAAGGACCCCTGGACGGTTAAGTCCAGTTAAAGACGACTCTGGGGTTGCAGCGCTCAACTTGCTTCAGGCCGAGGAAGCCAGCGTTCGTCTGCAGACAGCTTTCCGGGTCATGTGGCCAGCAGGACTAAACCGCTTCTGGTGCAACAGGACACCGTGACAGAAACCAGAGTGCACGGAAACGTCATTTACCTTCCTGCAACAGCGATACCTATTTATCTACTTGCACTGGCATGCTTTCAAACTGCTAGGTTGTCAGGAGCTGGGACAGAGCAACAGGAGCTCACCCCGTCGCAGGGATTCGAACTGCCGACCTTCTGATCAGCAAGCCCAAGAGGCTCAGTGGTTTAGATTTCCATATAGTTAACTCATATGGTTCAGAAGAATATTCTCTGCTGAAAAAATTAGGTTTTTTTCTGAAGTCATATTTATAAAATCCAGCACTTTCTCCCAAAATTAAGTATAGAACACTGTATAAACATATGTTTCAGGGAGGCATGGTCCTTAACACATCTCCAGCATAAAGCAATCTTAGCAAATCATTTTTTATACAGATGTAAAGGAGTCCAATAGATTCTAAATATTATGTTCTGCTGTATAAGTCTTAAGTTAAGATCCATTGATACCATGGGTATAGCAGCTAAAATACTTTCCCATTGTCTAGGTAATATTGAAATTTCTAATTCTTTATTTCATTCATTTCTTAAGATCTGGATATCAAACTTATTTATGGTTAGTAAGTCTCTATAAAAAGTAATTGCAGGCTTTTTTTGTTTCAAGTGAATTACTCAATTGCTCAGTATCACAGGTGTCTCAGAAATTGAGAAAGTTGTGGCCCAAACAGACTTGTTAGGAGATGTTGTACCTGAAAGTACTGCCACTGAGCCCCATCTTAAAACAGCATAAGTATAAAACTCATGTTCCTCATCTATCAGTTGGTCCAGAGGTAATATACCTGCTTCCATCCAGTTTTTCCATATTACCATCTTTTTATCAATTTTTAATATAAGGTTTCCCCACAACGTGAGTTTGGCATGCGAGTATGGATCAAATTGATTTGTATCATCAATCTCCTTTATTGGCATTTAAAAGTGCCAGATTAACCTGGCGGTGCAGTTTTGATATTGCTTTCATTGTGGAGCAAAGGAGCCAACTTCTAGGAGCCAAGGTCCCTTCAGCTCACCGTAAAATATTTTAGGGAGCCGAATCCCCCCAAAGTTGATGGACATTGTCATTCAGATGCAGGATTGCTATTATGTTATGTATTTTGTGTTTTTATGTTGTAAACCACCCTGTGATGGTTGGTGGTGTATAATTTTAATTAATAATAAGAGAAAATAAGAAAAGTCTAAAGGGATGTATGTTGGGGGGGGGGATCTTAATTTCACACATAGGCTAATGGGGTCTGAACTGGCACTGGTGAACCAAGAACAAGACCGTGGGGGTCACAGCAGGTAGTTCCATGTATTTGTCTTTACCTAGTGTGCATCCATGCTAGAGATCATTAGGAAAGGAATTGGAAGTAAAACTGCCAATTTCATATTGCCATTATACAAATCTATGGTGCAACCATACTTTGACTACCGGTCACTCCCCTCGGAAATGATATTTTAGAGTTGGAAAAGGGAAAGCAATGTGATCAAAGGAATGGAACAACTCCCCTATGAGGCAAGAGTTTGGGGAGCTTTTTAGTTTAGTAAGAACAATTCAACTTTTACAGTAACAATAACAATAATCACATTTGGCAGTGTCTAGAACCCGACCCCTTAGCCCAAGATGCCACCAAAGAAGAAAAACACCAAACCGAAGAAGAAAGCCAAGAAGAAAGCCAAGGATGCAGCCAAGGGGCAAGCAAGTTCCTTGCCATACGTCAGTGAGAGGGAGATATACCTGCAGAAGGAATTTGAAACCTTGACAGAGCACATCAAAACATACACTCAGCGTGTGAGGAACTTTCAGTGGGAAAACGAGTTCCTGGACAAGGAAGCCCAAAAGATCCGAGATATCAACAAAGTCTACATCTCCTACATAAACAGACGCACCCTCCGCAACCAGAACGCCATCATTTCTCTGAATGACCAGAATCTCTCAGACTTAATCCAGATCCGGAAGCAGAAGGCAAAGCTGACGACTGAGTACCAGGAAAAGGAGAGGGATGTGAGGTCCCAGCTGATAGAGATGGAGACAAAGCTCTCCCTCGTGAACAAGGAAATTGAAGCACTGCAGCCTTACCAGGAGCTGCAATTCCAGCAGCTGACACGGATCCGGGACCTGGAGAAGGAGCTGCTGGTCATGAAAGTGCTGCACACGGAGCAAATGCACAAGCTCAAGAGTGAACATGTACAGCAGGTGACAGACTATGAGATGCAAGCTCAGCTGAGGATCCAGGCTCTGGCGAGGCTGGCTGAAAAGGAAGCAGTGCGCAGCCTCATCCGGCACACTAAGCAGGTGAAAGCTGACAACCGGCGCCTGCGTCATGAGCTTGTGGACCTCATCAGAGAGGCCAAAGTGCTGAAATCCATTGTGCTCCACCTGAAGGCGCAGCAGCAGCTGCTGCTGCGAGAGCACCAGTACAGGCAAGACCTTGCCCGCTTGCGCAGGTGGCTTAGGCATCGAGGGGCTCGGCTGCTCATCCCCAGTGGCACCAGCTTCAGATGTACCACACCGGTTAGGAGCAGAGTCATTGCCACGCAGGAAATCAGCTCCAGGTTTCTCACAGGCGGGGAACAGGTCCCAAGGTTGCAGCCAGGTGTCCAAGAGGCTCAAGAGAGCTTGCCATTACTTAGGATTCCCAGTGCCTCACTCCCTACAAAATACCAGTGAGCTGGAGCTGGAGATTGCAGCTTCCTGTTTCTCCTACTTTCACTACCAAGAAGGTATATGGATAAGGTAACATACCCCTTAAACATGTTCCAGGGTCAGTCCTGTGCTGCAGGCAGTCCAGTCATACAAGGTGCATCTCATGCCAACCAGGGTCCTCTTCCACAGAGCCAGCTAAGCCCCAGGCCCTGTGCAGCTGCTAAGCATCCCTCACATTGCCTCGAGATGACACCCTTGGTCCCAGCACCTGGCCCCAGGGCTGAGTTGCCCCACTGCTACCAGGCAAGCACCCGGAGGGATTGTGACTGCTGCTGATTCCCAGGTCAACGGCCAAGTCAAGATGGCAACAGAAAGGGGCAGAAGCAGTGCCAGGCACACAGCCCTCCTGTCAGCAGGGGAGGGCAGCAACATCGCTGGTCTTTGTGCAGAGTTTTAAATGTTTAGCTTGTTGGTTGTCTTAGTGTTATTTTTGTTCTTACTGTTTTGTTCTTGTTGTAAGTTTCCTTGGGAATTTTTGTGCTAAAGTGTGACACAGAAATATATAAAATAAATGTCACTTTCCCAGCCTCTGTCTCCTTGGTGACACATTGATGGACACGTATTCTGGTTAGGGAAAGGATCTCAGAAACAGCTTTGACTCAGTAGTGCCGGTGTTCAAGTGTGCCTACTCCCAAACACAGAGGCTTACTTCGGATAGCACACGCCCAGGCCTCTCTCCTTAAATGCAGGTCCCAATGTGCACAGAAGGGTGTTGTAGGATTGCAGCCTAAAGGTGCCAGGTGCAAACCCTTCCAGGTCTCATTTTGACAGCCCCCAAGTTTCCCAGTGCAGCAGCTCGTTTCCTAAAGAGCCTGGCCTCAGCCCCAAGCAGTAGAAGCCCCTGGGTTAGTCAGGGGGCTGGGAGCAAGGCAGTGGCATCTGGCTCAGCCTGGGCCTAAGAAGACAGGGGGGGGGAAGGTAACACCCAGATGCCAGTCTGACCCCATCCCATGAGTGTGCAAAACACTTTGGGCACACTCAGTTTAGTTGAATTACTTGTACCTTGCTTTTCTATTAAAATAATAACCAAACAGCTAACAATTAAAAAGAAAATTCAGTGTAATGGAGGAGCAATTGATTTCCTGAGGGAAGTTTGTGGTTCACTATTGGGGCATGTTTTTTTCCTGGACATTGTCCCTCTGCACACACACAAGCAGTTCAGAATCCAGATGCACCAACACCCAGAAATGCTGCAGGCGGGGGTGTGGGGACAGCTCCAGCTGTTCAGCCTTAGAGCAGAAATCAAAATTATTGTATTTATTCCCCTCTACAGCAGATAACCAAGAAAGAGTCCTTTCTCATGGATTATTTTAAGACTCCTTTTATTAAAAACCCTTACAAGAATAAGTCCACAGGCTGTAGCCATGGGCACAGAGAGGAGAGTGCAGAAAGGCGTTGGCAGGTGGCCCAGGACCCCAAAGGCACACAGGGAGGAGGGTCAGGGGTCTCAGCCAGCACTTTCTCTGTCTCTGGTGGTTCCCAGAGTGGTTTTACACTCAGGGCTTGAAATAGGGAAGAGAAGCAGGTCTTAGTCAGGGGAGCAGAGACTGTGCTGCAGCAAGAGCACCCTGCTCAACTGTCCTGAGTGGCAGGGTAGGCGGTTGCCCGTCTTCCCTCCCTCCACCTTTCAGGCCCTGGGCAGTTGCAGGATTGGCTCTGCAGTTTGGGAGCAGGCTGAGCTGGGCTGGGAAGGTCAAAGCTGCTGGGTGTTGTGGTCTATTGCCTGCTGGCAAGTGTCTGATACAGGCAGACTCTGAAGAGCAGACTTGCAGATGGTCCCATAGGACTGGGAGTAACTGCCCAGGCAGGCCTTTGGGTCCCCAGCCATTCCCACGTTTGCTGTAGCCCGGAACATCTTCTTACTGGGCTTAAGAAATGAGCGAGCTTCCCTGCTGTGGACCTCGGAGCTCCCTGGATTCTGCAAAAGAGACAGGAGAGCTGTGGGGGAACTGCAGATGGGAGCAGGAACACTTGGTGGGACGGGGAGCATCCCTCAACATACCATTTGGGACAACTGGAAAGGTCTGAGCTGAACCCGGCGGCTCCCAAGACTCAGCCCCTTTGCTTCCTGACCAGTCTTGGACTGGAGAGCTGGAGCTGGCCAGACAGCTGCACCTTATAAGCAGCCCAGTGTCAGAGGAGTCAGCTGCAGCCACAGTCACGGCTGGAGTCCCAGACCTGTCAAACCGGTTGCTGCTCCATGTAGAGGAGCATAGTCTGCCTTCTTCAGTTCCTCACCCCTGCCTGCTTTGCACAAAACTCTCCCAGCCTTAGAAGCCATCAGGAATCAACTTGCAGCCTTTCCCCAGATCCACCTGTAGCCCACCCTGACTGCCCACTCCACCTGCAGCCCACCTGGCTGGTTGAGCTCTTGGTCTAGCGGCTCCTTTCACACAAGGACCCCAAGCTAGGAACGAAGTGTTGGGGGGGGGGCGGCAGGAAAGAGGCTCCATTTCACTCACCAGGCCAGCAGCCACCTTCCTGGGGGAGCCCTCCTTCCTCATCAGGTGGTGGTGAAGAGCCGCCTCCTGGGCTTGAGCACACAGTGAAAGGGGCCTGGGGAAGGAGGCTGCCTGGCCTCTCCCCACCTCCAGGCCTTTGGGCACCTGCTGAAGCAAAGCAAAGCGGAGTCTGAACCCTGCCTGACTCAAGAGTAGAGAAGGGGGAAGCAAAGCAGCTGAAGCAACTGGCCATCACTGAGAAAGGATCAAGCTGCCCCTCGCCACCCATACACCCTCCTGCCACAAGGCAGGGATGCTTCATGACCCCCATGCTGCAGGTGGGGCCGTGTGCTGGGGCAGAAGGGCTTTGGAGAAGCGGCTTGGCATTTAGGAGGCAGTGAGCCCAAGAGGCGGAGACCTCATTGCATCTCCCTTGTCTCTCTAGCATGGTAGGGGTGGGGTGGGGGAGAGAGGGAGGCAGGTGGGCTCATTCTGCAGCAGCTGGAGCGTCAGTGTTGCTGGAGAGCTGCTTTGTGCGTGGCTCCTGCAGCTGGCCAGCTGGCCGCCTGCTCTGAAGGGGCAGCACTGGAAGAAGGGGAAGATAACAACCAAGTTACTCACGCCATGGATAGTCTGAGGAGCTGCTGCAGGGGGTGGGCTGCTGGCTGGTACGGCGAGCGCCTGCTTCCCCACTTTCTGGCTGAGGGCAGCAGCCGGCTGCTGCAGGAGTGGTGCAGAGCGATTCCTGGCCATGTTGCTGGGAGCCAGGCTATGTGCTGAAATGAGAGAGCCTGAATCACAACACTCAGGAAGGAAAAGGCCACAGAGAAGGCTCAGTGCCCCAGGCAGACTGGAATGATCCACCGGGGGCTGGGGGAGGCTCCTCTCTTGGTTCTCCATTGGGCACCACCTTTGCTATTTTGGCAAAGGACGATGGCATCTAAGCAACTTATTCTGAGCACGCCTGAGCAAAGGTCCTTCCTGGGCTGGCAGAGGAAAGACGGGGTGTCTTGGTGGTCAGCAGGAACCCCAAGATCTTTGTAAGGCAGATCAGGCAACCCAGAAAGCCAAGCCAGTGGGGAAATCCCTATAGCATTATTTCACTTTTAAAATTTGCACTCTGCTAACATACACACAATTGAATTATTACACTAAACAGAATAAAAGGACGAGATAAAGCCTGCCAATCAACTCATAATAATAATAATAATAATAATAATAATAATAATAATAATAATAATAATTTATTATTTATACCCCGCCCATCTGGCTGGGCCTCCCCAGCCACTCTGGGCGGCTTCCATAAAAACCAAAAATACAATAAAATATCACATGTTAAAAACTTCCCTGAACAGGGCTGCCTTAAGATGTCTCTTGAATGTCAGGTAGTTATTTATCACTTTGACATCTGCTGGAAGGGCGTTCCACAGGGTGGGCGCCACTACCGAGAAGGCCCTCTGCCTGGTTCCCTGTAGCTTTGCTTCTCGCAATGAGGGAACCGCCAGAAGGCCCTCGGCGCTGGACCTCAGCGTCCGGGCAGAATGATGGGGGTGGAGACGCTCCTTCAGGTATACTGGACCGAGGCCGTTTAGGGCTTTAAAGGTCAGCACCAACACTTTGAATTGTGCTCGGAAACGTACTGGGAGCCAATGCAAGTCTTTCAAGACCGGTGTTATATGGTCTCGGCGGCCGCTCCCAGTCACCAGTCTAGCTGCCGCATTCTGGATTAGTTGTAGTTTCCGAGTCACCTTCAAAGGTAGCCCCACGTAGAGTGCATTGCAGTAGTCCAAGCGGGAGATAACCAGAGCATGTACCATTCTGGCGAGACAGTCCGCAGGCAGATAGGGTCTCAGCCTACGTACCAGATGGAGCTGGTAAACAGCTGCCCTGGACACGGATTTGACCTGTGCCTCCATGGACAGCTGTGAGTCCAAAATGACTCCCAGGCTGCGCACCTGGTCCTTCAGGGGCACAGTTACCCCATTCAGGACCAGGGAATCCTCCACACCTGCCCGCCTCCTGTCCCCCAAAAACAGTACTTCTGTCTTGTCAGGATTCAACCTCAATCTGTTAGCCGCCATCCATCCTCCAACCGCCTCCAGACACTCACACAGGACCTTCACCGCCTTCACTGGTTCTGATTTAAAAGAGAGGTAGAGCTGGGTATCATCCGCATACTGATGAACACCCAGCCCAAACCTCCTGATGATCTCTCCCAGCGGCCGCATGTAAATGTTGAAAAGCATGGGGGAGAGGACAGAACCCTGAGGCACCCCACAAGTGAGAGCCCAGGGGTCTGAACACTCATCCCCCACCACCACTTTCTGAACACGGCCCAGGAGGAAGGAGCGGAACCACTGTATAACAGTGCCCCCAGCTCCCAGCCCCTCAAGACGGTCCAGAAGGATGCTATGGTCGATGGTATCAAACGCCGCTGAGAGATCCAGCAGAACTAGGAAACAGCTCTCACCTTTGTCCCTAGCCCGCCGGAGATCATCAACCAGTGCGACCAAGGCAGTTTCAGTCCCATGATGAGGCCTGAATCCCGACTGGAAGGGATCCAAATGGTCCGCTTCTTCCAGGCGTGCCTGGAGTTGTTCGGCAACCGCTCGCTCAATCACCTTGCCCAGGAATGGAAGATTTGAGACTGGGCGATAGTTGGCCATCGTGGCCGCATCTAAAGATGGTTTTTTAAGAAGCGGTTTAATAACCGCCTCTTTCAGCGGGTCTGGGAAGGCTCCCTCACGGAGGGAAGCATTCACCACCCCACGAAGCCCATTGCCCAGTCCTTCCCGGCTAGCTTTTATAAGCCAGGATGGGCAAGGATCCAGGAGACAGGTGGTTGGTTTCACTCGTCCAAGCAGCCTGTCCACATCCTCGGAGGTAACAGATTGGAATTGATCCCACTCAACTTGACTAGACAGAACTCTAGCACTCTCCCGCCCCGGCCCTGCCTGTCCATCACAGCCTGTCCTGCCAGAACGCCCACCCCGAGCTCTGCCTGCCATCACAGCCTGTCCTGCCAGAACGCCCACCCCGAGCTTCTCCTGGCACTAGAGATGCCCAGACAGGACAAGGGCAAGGCTTCCTGAGGTGCAGGTGTTCTTTTTGCACCCACCCACCCCAGGCACCCTCTGCTCCTGGTCTCCTCCTCCCAGTGAGCCTTTCCTACCCTAGAAGGCAAGCCAATTCTGTCAGTTTGCATTTCTTAGTGCAGAAAGTATGGATCTCATTTGTAAAGATCTTTCCTTTTTTTGTATTCTGATTAATTCTAGAAGCTACTAGAAGCTTCTCTGTGTGTGAGAAGAAGAGGCAGAAGGGTTAATGATTGTTTGGGTTATACCTTCACAGAAGCTGAGTACAGCTGCTTTGAATTAGTTCTCTTCCAATTAAGGTCATGCTGACTATAAATATAGGCCAGAAGGGTTTTACTCTTCTTTTCTCTTCTCTCTCTCTTCTTTCTGGTGTGGTGTTTCTGTTTCTGTACATAGGATGCTTAGTGCTAAGGTTTAGTCTTATTATGAGCTAAGTTTATAAATGCTGCAACTGGATTTTGCATGGACTGAGCTAATCCTGATTGTATTGGATTTGATAACCATTATGCTATATTTGCCTTCAGCACAAGGAAAGCTCTGCTGAATGAAGTACTATTGCCTCTGGTCTATTTTGGGGAACTCTGCAACGTGTTTAAGGTTTTCCTCCACAAGTATGACACACGTATGACAACGTATGACAAATTCCTCCCTCAATAGCCTTTGACTAGTGGGAGTCCTGGGACACCGCTCAGCTGCCCTCCTCTATTTCCTGGCCTCACAGAAACCCTGCGGCTGGGGGCTTTTCAAGCACAACCTCGTGGTGGAAGCTGGCTGGGGACGGCTGGAGCCCCACAGTCCTCCGCCTCTCCACCCGCCTCTCTCAGGGATCTCACAAGAGGCTGGCCAGCCTCGCAAGCCGGAGGGAGGTGCTCTGGGGCACTGTGTCCTTCCCATTCACCCCAGCCAAAGGCACAGCTGCAAGGGACACCTACCGTGGCTGGTCATGTGGCTGGCGGGGCTGCCCAGGGGGTGTGTGATCCCTGGCCTGAGGCGGCCAAGGCTCCTGGTCTCCTTTGCCCTCTGCTGGGAAGCTTCACAAGGTGCCAACAACTGGGGGGAGCCCCTTGATGGGAGGGGCGGTGACACCCCTTGTGCCTCACAGCGCGTTTTGGGAGGGGGACTGGGCTGGAGGTTCTCATTTTGGGGCTGCTGGTGCTTCTGAGGGTGGCGGTTCCTGGCCTTCCTTTCCAAGATCATCTGCAAAGAAGAAGATCTGATCAGGTTTCAAATCACTAGTATGGCAAGAGCAGATAAGAACTTTCTTTCGCTGGATGGCAGGTACAGAAATGCATTGGCAGTGGAATGCAATGAAGGAGAGGACAGGCAACCATTCCACTGAGCAGAGAGGGGACAGCCTAGATGACCTGGCTTTCTCCCAACTCATGTGATGCTAGGAATATTGAGCAGAAGAAACTTGTGGCAGGAAAAGACCAGTTCAAGCAGGTTTAAGCAAGAGGAAGAAAAGGTCTGGTGCTTCATCTCAAGCGCAAAGGTCCAGGAAGAAGACAGGTGATGGGGCCTGTCAGGGTAGGCAGCTAGATGGGCCAAAGTGCCCTAGGCTCCTTTCCACCCCCTGAGCTGCTGGGGCTAAGCACAGAGGCGGACCTGCAGGAGGCCTTCTCCGTGGCTGCCCCTCAACCCTTGGAACTCCTTTCTGCTGGAGACTCAGCAGAGGCTGCACATGCCAGAAAAGCCATGCACAAGGTTGGCATGCACAGTCGTTACCCACCCAAGTCCCTTTGGAGGATGCCGTGGTGACCAGAGGTCAAGGGCGCCAGCAGCCCATTCAGTCTTAGGGGTGCACAAGGAGTCTTACCTCATAGAGCTTATTGCGATACTCAGCCACAGAGAGCTGCACATCATCATCCAGGGGGAGGACCACACTGTAGTCAAGAGCAGGCTCTTTGCTGGGGCAGTGGAACCTGCCAAGAGCACACGGAGTGAGACAAGAGACGCTGGCCCTTGGCCAAGCACCAGGATCTGACCAGGTGGCCCATGGGCTGCAACTTGCCCAAGCATGTCTGTCTGACCCTTCAGAAGATGGGCAACCCCCCACCCAGCACAGGCCAAGATGCCTCGACTGCAAGCCAGTCCTCAAGACACTCACCGTTGCACGTAGGGGTGCTCCAGTGCCTGTTCCGCCGTCAGTCGCTTCTCAGGGTTGAATACTAGGAGCCGTTTCAGAAGGTCCAGGGCTTGGGTGGGGGTGGAGGTGGGCAGCAGCTCCTCAAAAGCCACCTGTGGCCTGCAGTTGGAGAAAAGGCACACAGCAGCTCCCCACCTGCAAGCAACAGACAGACCACCCCACCCAGCCCTGGAGGGCGTGTTCTCAGCAGGACCGTGAGCAACTGGCTGCTCAAGCCCCCACCCCGAACGGGAGGGAAGGACAAGACACTCACTGGCAGCTCAGTCGGCCGATAATGGAGGCTCTGTAGTCGGAGTGGAAGGCAGCCACATCTGCAACAGCAAGGCAGTCAGTCAACCTCACCAGGACGGGAGGCAGGCGCTTCAGCCAGGGAAGTGCCGCTCACCCGTCCTCTGCTTGCTCTCTCCCTCCTTCCCAGCGGAACACCGCACACAGTGCAGCAGCAGGAGCGCAGGGCTGCAGAGGTGGGCCCTGGGAATCAACCAGCCCCTCAGGACTGGGCCAATGACACAGGTGTTGTAAAATTAGCCTCACCAGTTCATGGAATGACCATAGATGTTCCTGCATACGATCTCAGTGACTGAGCTGGGTTCTAAGGGTTCAGGCGATGCCTGAGGCACCCTGGACCCAAGTACTTCAGGGACCTTGAATCTCTCTGGGTAGCAGATGGGCAGCCAGTGCGGCTCTTTTAACAAGGGTGTCACATGCTCTCAACCAGATCTCCCCATCTGTAGTCTAGCCATCCCATTTTGCACCAGCAGCCCTAAGGGCAGTCCCACATGGAGCTGAGTTCTTTTGGTGCTGGCTTAAAAGTATAGCTCTGTAGCTGCAGCCGGAAAGGGGGCTGGCACCTTTTCACTCCTTTGCCACACTCTCTGCAGCACCCACAGAACTTCCAAAGGTCCCCCTTTCCTTGAGCTGGCTCTCCTCCTCCGCCAAACCTTCTCACCTTCTGGGGAGGGAGCAGGAACAACACGCAGAATCTGCTCTAGCTGGTTGACTGTGGATGTGCCAGGGAAGAGAGGCTTCCCCAGGAGCATCTCGCCCAAGATGCAGCCCAGGCTCCACATGTCCACACCCTTCGTGTAGCTGCAAGCAAGGAAGAAGACATCCATGTTGGGCCTCCAGAGTCAGACATCCAAGGGCTCCTGGCATCCCTCAACACAGATGCCCTGAAGATGTGCCTGACCCTGCTTCCTTCCTTTCCCTTTCTTCCTTCCACATCACTCCCATTCCCTGCTGTTTGTGTACTGGCAAAAAGTTGCTCACTTCAGGCCCCCACCAAACAAGGGATACTTTGGGGCTGGATCTGGACCTGCCAGTGCCCCTTGGGACTGGCACCCCAATGCCACTAGTGCCCCCAGAGGAAGAAATGTATTTCATTGTTTTTCTAGACCACCTTTCATCAGGGCAAAGCACAAAAGATCATGAAGCGACATATAAAATCGAAAGCAGTAAAACTGTTCAAGAATTAAAACAGTTCAGCTGCACTTTAATTGTAACGTTCCTTCCACAGTCCTCACCACAAAGCTGGTGTGAAGAAGAGCATTTTCATTCACCTTCTGACAGATGGGAGGTGGGGGGGGGGTCACCATCTCCATGAGGGAGGGAGTTCCTCTGGTCAGGGCACTGCAGAGAAGGCCTGGTCCACCACCACTGGGCACCAAGCCACACCGATTGACGGGACATCTGAATAGCCTGCCCCACCAACTGCAAGGCCTGGCTGGGCCAATGTGAGAACAGACTGACTTCTAGGGACTTGGGTCCTCTTGCTTTGGGACTAACCCACTCATGTGGAGCCAACAGCAAGCAGGCAGCCAGCTCAGCTCCCCAAGGGGAGGTGCCACGGCTCTGGATTGGCATGCCACCTGCAAAGCCAGCAACAGCACATTGCACCCAGCATGACAAGAGTCTGGCTGAGGGGTCGCCAGAGCGTGGCAAAGGCAGCTCAACCCAGGAGGAGCAATGGTGGCAAATCCAGACCAAGGAGGACTGCCAAGCCACCACACTGCTACTTCAGGAGTGGGCAGCTCCATTGAGAACAGGCTGGCTCCCCAACTCCCTGACACAGGACCCCCCCACTCCCATTGCCTTGCCAAGATTCAGCTTCTATCTGTTGGCCCTCAGCCAGCCTGCCGGCCTATCGCTGCCTCCAGGCACCAGCCCAGTCCCTGCACAGCCTCACCTGTCTCAAAGGCGAGGAAGTGAGGATGGAAGGCTGTGAATAGCAGCCACAGACTCAAGCTCCTCAGCCTCTCCGAGGCTCCTGAGGCACCCTCCTTACCTGTGAGAGGAAAGCAGAATCTCAGGGGCCCGGTACCAGCGAGTAGCAACATACTCCGTCAGGGCAGGGCTGTCGTGATCCTGGTGGATCTGACACAGGGAACGGGCCAGTCCAAAGTCACACAACTTGACAAAGCAGTCTGCATCCAGCAGGATGTTTGAAGGCTGCATGTGGAAAAGGTATCAGGGGAGTGAAAGAACACAAGAATCAGCCATCCTGTCTGTGTGGTGGTTAGAGTCCTAGGTTACAAGCAGGGACACCCAAGTTCAATCCCTGCTTGCCCAGGGAATGCACTGGGTGATCCAGAGCCAGTTACTCTCTCTCAAACCAACCTACGTCACAGGCAAAGAAAGAACCAAGTAGCTGAAGGAGGGCAGCAGCTGAAGAAGGAACAAAAAGGGTTTTCTTGTAGGACCACTGTAGTCACCCCCAACGACACGTTCCCAAGATGGAGGGTGAGGGAACAGCTGCAGTCGCCTGTGGTTCCTGCGCAATGTTTGCCATCTTGCCAAAGGTTGCAGGCAGCTTTACCTGCAGCAATTGCATGTTGATTGCCCTCTTAAAAGACAAAGTCCAGCAACTGGAGGAACGTGTAGCTACGCTCCAAAGAATTAGAGAGCTGGAGCTCTTCTTGGAAGCAACAGAGCACACCGTCTCCACCAAGGAAGAGACAGGGGACTCCCCTGAGAAGGTGGCTAGTTCACCAACACAGGAGCCAGATATATGGAGAAACGTGACTCAAAGAAGTAGGAGGCCCAGGGTTCGCTCTGATTGTTTAGAAATACGCAATCGCTTTGAGGTCCTTTCCCCTAGCATGGAAGACGAAGAGCAGACTCCATTTGAGGATCTCTCCCTCATTACAGTCGATCAGGTATATGAAGACGAGGAGCAAAGGCAGTCCTCTGGGAATGTCCAGGCGACCTTGGAACCGACAGCTCACAGAAGAACCCCGACCCGACCTAAGAGGAGGCGTGTAGTGGTGATAGGGGATTCCCTACTGAGGGGAACAGAAGCAGTGATCTGTGGGCCTGACAAGATGTCTCGGGAAGTGTGCTGTCTCCCCGGGGCTAAGATCCAAGATGTAACTGAACGACTGCAAGGAATCATAAAACCCACTGACAAATACCCCTTCCTCTTGGTTCATGTGGGAACCAATGACACTGCAAGCAATAGCCTCCAGAAGATCAAAAGAGATTACAAGGCTCTGGGCAGGAAATTGAAGCAATTAAATGCACAAATTGTCATCTCATCTGTCCTCCCAGTTGAACGACGTGGCCCAGGGAGAGAGGGAAAAATAGTGGAAGTGAACAACTGGCTTCGCAAATGGTGCAAACAGGAACAGTTTGGATTCTTAGATCACGGAATGCAGTTTCTTGAAGATGGACTTCTGGCAAGCGATGGGCTGCACCTCACAACGGTTGGGAGGAATGTTTTTGCCAAAAATCTCAGAAACCTCATCAGGAGGGCTTTAAACTGACTAATGTGGGGGAGGGAGACAGTGCTCCTGAAGGTAGGAGTCTATCAATTGATGAAGATGATCATCCAAATGTCATAGACCGAATGGAGCAAAGAGCATGCAGACCTAGTGGTGGGAGGAGAAAATCCTTAAATAAGAGACACGGGGGAATGATTAATGGACTTCAATGTCTGTACACTAATGCGCAAAGCATGGGAAATAAACAAGATGAGCTTGAGCTCCTGGTACAGCAAACTAAATATGACATAATAGGAATCACTGAAACCTGGTGGGATAAATCCCACGATTGGAATGTAATAATGGAGGGATACAATCTATTTCAAAGAAACAGACCAGACAAGAAAGGAGGAGGAGTGGCGTTATATGTCAGGGATGTGTATACCTGTGAAGAGATCCAAGATTTAGAACCTCAAAGCCAAAGTGAGAGCATTTGGGTCAAAATTAAGGGAGAGAAGAATAACAGTGACCTCATTGTGGGAGTTTACTATAGATCCCCAAGCCAAACGGAGGACATAGATGATGCCTTCCTGGAACAGATGGCCAAGCATGCAAAAGGAAGGGAGATAGTAGTAATGGGGGACTTCAATTACCCGGATATTTGTTGGATGTCAAACTCAGCCAAGAGCATAAGGTCAAACAGATTCCTCACTACCCTTGCAGACAACTTCATTGTCCAGAAAGTGGGAGAAGCAACAAGAGGAACAGCCATTTTAGATCTGGTCCTAACCAATGTTGATGACCTGGTTAGTGGGGTAGAAGTGGAAGGATCATTAGGCGCGAGTGATCATGCTCTTCTGAAGTTTACTATACAGCGGAAAGGAGCAGCCAAGCATACTAGGACTCAATTTCTCGACTTTAAGAAAGCCGACTTCATAAAGCTTAGGGAAGTGCTGGGTGAGATCCCATGGACAGTAATACTAAAATGAAAGGGAGTTCAAGATGGCTGGGAGTTTGTTAAGAGGGAGATAGTAAAAGCACAACTTCAGGCAATACCAATGAGACGGAAACATGGAAGGTGCCTAAAGAAGCCAGGGTGGCTATCTAAAGAACTTTTAACTGAGTTAAGATTAAAAAAGGATGTGTACAAAAAATGGAAAAGGGGGGAAACCACCAAAGAGGAATTCAAACAAATAGCCAGCACGTGTAGACACAAAGTCAGAAAAGCTAAAGCACAAAATGAACTCAGGCTTGCTAGAGAGGTTAAAAGCAACAAAAAAGGCTTTTATGGGTATGTTCGTAGCAAAAGGAAGAACAAAGAAACCGTGGGGTCACTCAGAGGAGAAGATGGTGAAATGCAAACAGGGGACACAGAAAGGGCTGAACTCCTCAATGCCTTCTTTGCCTCAGTCTTCTCCGATAAAGAAAACAATGCCCGACCTGAAGAATTTGGAGCAAATGATTCAGCAGAGGAAACACAGCCCAGAATAACTAAGGAGATAGTACAAGAATACTTGGCTAGTCTAGATGTATTCAAGTCTCCAGGGCCAGATGAACTGCATCCAAGAGTATTAAAAGAACTGGCAGATGTGATTTCAGAACCACTGGCAGTCATCTTTGAGAATTCCTGGAGAACAGGCGAAGTCCCGGCAGACTGGAGGAGGGCAAATGTTGTCCCTATTTTCAAAAAGGGGAAAAGAGAGGACCCAAATAATTACCGCCCAGTCAGTCTGACATCAATACCAGGGAAGATTCTGGAGCAGATCATTAAGCAAACAGTCTGTGAGCACCTAGAAAGGAATGCTGTGATCACCAATAGTCAGCATGGATTTCTGAAAAATAAGTCATGTCAGACTAACCTGATCTCGTTTTTTGACAGAATTACAAGCCTGGTAGATGAAGGGAACGCAGTGGATGTAGTCTACCTTGATTTCAGCAAGGCATTTGACAAGGTGCCCCATGATATTCTTGTAAAGAAGCTGGTAAAATGCGGTCTTGACTATGCTACCACTCAGTGGATTTGTAACTGGCTGACTGACCGAACCCAAAGGGTGCTCATCAATGGTTCCTCTTCATCCTGGAGAAGAGTGACTAGTGGGGTGCCACAGGGTTCTGTCTTGGGCCCGGTCTTATTCAACATCTTTATCAACGACTTGGATGATGGACTCAAGGGCATCCTGATCAAATTTGCAGATGACACCAAACTGGGAGGGGTGGCTAACACCCCAGAGGACAGGATCACACTTCAAAACGACCTTGACAGATTAGAGAACTGGGCCAAAACAAACAAGATGAATTTTAACAGGGAGAAATGTAAAGTATTGCACTTGGGCAAAAAAAATGAGAGGCACAAATACAAGATGGGTGACACCTGGCTTGAGAGCAGTACATGTGAAAAGGATCTAGGAGTCTTGGTTGACCACAAACTTGACATGAGCCAACAGTGTGACGCGGCAGCTAAAAAAGCCAATGCAATTCTGGGCCTCATCAATAGGAGTATAGCATCTAGATCAAGGGAAGTAATAGTGCCACTGTATTCTGCTCTGGTCAGACCTCACCTGGAGTACTGTGTCCAGTTCTGGGCACCACAGTTCAAGAAGGACACTGACAAACTGGAACGTGTCCAGAGGAGGGCAACCAAAATGGTCAAAGGCCTGGAAATGATGCCTTATGAGGAACGGCTAAGGGAGCTGGGCATGTTTAGCCTGGAGAAGAGGAGGTTAAGGGGTGATATGATAGCCATGTTCAAATATATAAAAGGATGTCACATAGAGGAGGGAGAAAGGCTGTTTTCTGCTGCTCCAGAGAAGCAGACACGGAGCAATGGATCCAAACTACAAGAAAGAAGATTCCACCTAAACATTAGGAAGAACTTCCTGACAGTAAGAGCTGTTCGACAGTGGAATTTGCTGCCAAGGAGTGTGGTGGAGTCTCCTTCTTTGGAGGTCTTTAAGCAGAGGCTTGACAACCATATGTCAGGAGTGCTCTGATGGTGTTTCCTGCTTGGCAGGGGGTTGGACTCGATGGCCCTTCTGGTCTCTTCCAACTCTATGATTCTATGATTCTATGAATCCTGAGCTGTTTGGAAGGAGGTGTAATAATGTAATAAAAGAGAAAATGGAACGAGGGAGACCCACCCACTACAGCATTTCAACCCCCCCCACCCCTTAATTCAACGTATGGCTGGAGCCCAAGTCCTTCCCACACATGTACCTTCTGGTCCCTATGAATGACGTTTCCTGAGTGGATGAATTTGGTGGCTTTTAACAGCTGATACAGGATGTAACACTTATGAATATCTTTCAGTAAATTTCCCTTCTTGATCACCGCATGCAAGTCGGTCTCTGAAACGGGGAACAGCAGAGAAGCAGTGGGTGCCTGGCACTGCCTTGACCATTCAGCCCAAGACAACAAACCCTGGCCCTTCTGCTAGACCGCCTCCAAACCCAGGCCTGCAAGGACTACCCCAAAAGTTTCAGCTAAGAGGGTCACAAATATCTCAGAGCTTAACCCAGGACTCTGAATGACAACCTGTGAGCAGATTTAACAGCAAAATGGAGTGATGACCCTGTGCCCCAAACTTCCAGATGATTGCTCCCAACGCCTTCATGAAGATGTTAAATAGCATTGGGGATAAAATAGTGCCCTGTGGCATTGCACAGCTAAGGTGTTGGGAGGTAGACACACACAGTGGCGTAGCGTGGGGGGTGCAGGGGGGGCCGGCCGCACCATCTGGGGTTAGGGCAAATCCACGGGTTAGGGGGCGCAAATCCACAGGTTAGGGGGCGCAAATCCACGGGTTAGGGGGCGCAAATTACTTGCCTTGCCCCGGGTGCTGACAACCCATGCTACGCCACTGGACACACAGTGCCCAAGGAGACTCTCCTAGACTAGCCATGCAGGTAGGAGTGGAACCACTGTAAAGCAGTGCCTCCAGCTCTCAATCCAGGGAGGAATGGCCACACTCCCCCTGCTTCCCCCTTGAGAGAGGTCATGCATTAGGACCCCCTGTAAACCATCCACGGGTCTCCCCCCACCCCAGGTATAACTTATGGATAGCCAGTAATAGGATGTTCATGCCCCCTAACCATGTTTACTCCAACACCCCCACCATGCTGCTACTATACTCGCACCAGACGTAGCTGTTTCCTAGCTATTCATGTGTGTAGCAAAGAGCCACTGATTGAAGTGCTCACCAAGCGACAGCTCCCCTCAGCCCCCACTCACAATGCGAGACTGAGTTGCGCACACAGACACTTAGCACAGACTCTGCAGTGCCTGCCTCCCACTCAGGGAAGACTCCTCCATGTCACGATCACAGAAGGGGGAGCCCTGCCCTCGCTATTCCCAAAGAGCCACCCAAAGGGGACCTTCCTTTTGGCATCTCCCCCTTTGGCCTTGGTGGGCTGTTTGTTTACCAGCCTGTGGGTCAGCTGCTTTCAGCCTTCCCTCCCTTGGTAGCATTTATCCTGCACTCAAAATGTTCTGCTCAACATGCACTTTTACTCTGGCTTCCTGCTCCTCATTGTCAAGGTCCTCTCCACAAGAAGGAAGCCTAAGTTACAGTCAGGAAAAACTCACCCATGGACTCAAAAACCAGGTAGATGTCCTTGTCATTCTGAGCTCGGATGACATTCAAGAGTCTGATGATGTTTGGATGCTCTCCAAATTCCTGCAGGAAGAAAGACCTGCCCATCAATGGCGGCTGCTCTTGAGGACTCTTCACAGAGCTTGCTGGCAGAGCCCAACATACTCTAAACAGAAAACCACCACTGGGACTGTGGGTCGAGTCGCTGTTTGCATGCAGGAAGACTCATCTGGCAGCTGCAGAGAAAGAGCCTGGCACTGACTCACAGGTGTTCCCATGAGAAGGTACCCTCCTCAAGTCTTGGTTACTCATCTGCAGCAAGATGGTTTTCTAACTCCAACTTTGGTGTAATAAATATTCTGCCAAAGCGAATATGCTTGACAATTGTAATGTGGTCTTCCCCCACCTGGTGCTCTCCAGATGTTGTTGAACTCCAGCTCCCATCAACCACAGCAGCCAGCCTGGGCAATGATCAGGGATGATGAAAGGAGTTTGACTCCAACAACATCTGGAGGGCACCAAGTTGGGAAAAGCTACAACAGAGGGTGTTTCAGACACCTTTCTGAGAATACTGTGTCCAATTCTGGGCACCACAATTTAAGAAGGATGTTGACAAGCTGGAATATGTGCAGAGGAGGGAAGCCAAGATGCTCAAGGATCTAGAAGCCAAGCCTTATAAGGAACGGCTGAAGGAGCTTGGTATGTTTAACCTGGAAAGAGGACACTGAGAAGGGATGTGATAGCCATCTTCAAATATCTTAAGGGCTGTCACATGGAAGAGGGAGCATGCTTGTTTTCTCCTGCTCTGGAGGGTAGGACTCAAACCAATGGCTTCAAGTTACAAGAAAGGAGATTCCGACTAAACATTTGGAAATACTTTCTGACAGTAAGCTTCTCAGCAGTGGAACAGACTCCCATAAGAGGTTGTGGACTCTGCTTCCTTGGAAGTTTCTAAACAGAGGTTGGATGACCATCTGTCATGGATGCTTTAGGTGAGGTTCCTGCATTGCAGGGGGCTGGACTAGATGACCCTTGGGCCCCTTCCAACTCTAAGATTCCATGATTGTATATTGCTTTAATTACCACTCAAGGCAATCATGTACTTGTTTAACGTGAAAGTTAGTTCAAAAGCATAAAAAGCTTGGTAATACAGATACCAAATTATCAGTAGGGGCAGCAAATTTGTATATGCTTGTCACTGCCCCCAAGTAGCTTTTTCAGCAGCTACTGCAAAGGCGTCAGTACACAGACTGAATGCAGCCATGTGGCTTCCTAGAACCAAATTCTCTCTCTCCCAATTGCCAGTTATTCGGCACAACTGAAGGGAAGTGTGCCCTGGCGTTATTCATTGCTGTGTGGATACGTAAGAGAGGAAGGGGAGAAGAAAAATCAAAAGGA
Source organism: Podarcis muralis (assembly GCF_964188315.1). Lineage (NCBI taxonomy): Eukaryota > Metazoa > Chordata > Lepidosauria > Squamata > Lacertidae > Podarcis > Podarcis muralis. Next base: position 67,283 of record NC_135662.1, read on the forward strand.
AAGTGGGGAGGGGGAATGTGATATATATGGATGTCACCGCCCACTTCCCCCAAAAGGGAAGGTTAAGAGACTGAGCTAAGAGACCAAGCAGCTGCTTTGCATTCTCAAGAGTTCAATCCCCAGCACCTCCAGTTAAAAGGGTGTTAGAGGGCTAGGCTGGAAAAGATGTCTGCCTTGGACCTTAGCTCGTCACTACCGGCCAGAACAGGCACTACTGGGTTCAGCAGTTCTCAACCTGTGGGTCCCCAGATGTTGTTGGACTACAACTCCCATCATCCCTGAGCTCTGGCCTTGTTAGCTAGGAGTGATGGGATTGTAGTTCAACAACATCTGGGGACCCACAGGTTGAGAAAGGCTGGTTTAGATGAACAAACGGCCTGACTCAGCAGAAAGCAGCTTCATATTCTCACCAGTAAAAAAGTAGCCACTGAAGTTGAAGCATCAGAATCCCACTTGTTCCCTCCCACCTGGGGGATGAAGCCAAACTAATATGTAAGAAGGAGTCCATGGAGCACCCCACAAATGCTTAATCTTGACTCCCTAAGGTTCAGGTTGGGGTCACAAGCAAGAAATGTGAGCCAGGAGATAGCAGCAAAACAGCAGCCAGTAGGCCTGATCTTTATTGTTGCAACAAGACTTCCCACTAATACAAAGATGAAGCAGCCAGAAGCCTCAATCAACGGGTTACATCAGTATTTCAATGTTTTCCAAAGTTTCCCATAATAAATCTTAGGATGCATCATCAAATCATCATAGATATGTCACATAAAAGGTGTAGTCTTGGGTAGAACCTGAGATCCAGGCATGCCCGTCACTCATATACAGCCTCTCACACTCACTCCATCACAGTACAAAGGAAACTATTTACAGTTCCCTGGTCCCTGGGTCAAGTCAAATACACCCCTTGTCTTCATCCCACTATGGGGTGGGTAGGTACTGTGATTGAGATGGCTATCTGTCTGGCGCTCTTGGGGCAGGATATCTCCAGTCATCTCATTTGGAAGGCCCTGCAGACATGACTGTACATCTCAGGGATTATGGTGGGCTCACTCACTCCTCCCCTTATACCTCACTTCCCTGGGTCCTAAATGCTATTCGAACCGAGAAGATGGTTACAACAAGTGATTTCTTATGAATTTCTAAAGTTTTCCCATTGAGCCAGTACATAGTCAGTGAAATGCGGCATTTGGTATTGACACTTTCTCTGTTTTCCTTTGTTGGATACCAGGGCCTCAGCCGGGAGTCACGGGCTCCTTCTGCAAACTGAGCTGAGCTCCCCTTGCAGATGCAATGCCTTTGCAGATATGTTGCTGTTATTTTCTCTTGACACTAGAGAATTTGGTTTGACAGGTGAAAGGCAGGGAAATATCTCTGTGGTACCTGTGTGAGTGAAAATTTGTGTAGCGGAGACTCTTTGTCTCTGGTGTGGAGAGGCAAGGCTCATGGGGGGGTGTCTCTCATCCCCCTTCCAATTTCCCTGTAACAAATACATGTGTAGCCACAGAAATCCAGTGTTGTCCCCAGTGACACGCAGACAAAAGGGCATTCTGGGAGAAGCCAAGAGACAGTCATTGCTTACCTGAAGGAACATAATCTCCCGGAAGGTTCTCTGAAAAGAAACACATACCATTGGCTGAGGACGGAGTAGCTGCTCAGGGTCCCAGTAAAGTCATGCAATAGGCACATCAACGTTCCACAATGCCCCACATGTTCTATGCCCTGCAGCCATATTGGCCAAGCTGGGGATTATTATTATCACTTAGTAATAATAACCACGATTCTATATACAATAGTAACTGCAAGAATAATAATATATTATTATTTATTTGAGCCTTGGGATTGTTAAAAAGAGCTCTAAAACGCCGCTGCAGCAGCAGCTGTCCTTCTCCTCCCTCCTCGACTCCCTCTGGGCACTTTCCCAGGCAAAAATACACGACTCTCCCAGCCCGAATCAAGGGCCTGCCTGGGGCGACACCTGCGTCTGGCCGCCTCAAAGCCTCAGGCGCCCGTGCCCTTCAGCTCCTTCCGATCTCTAGGGCGAGAAGTCTCTCCCTCTCCCAGCATCCGGAAGGGACCCCGGGGGGCCATCTAGTCGAGCCCCTGCGCGCGGGGGGCGGGGCTTCACCTGAGCGTCAGTCCGGTTCCGGAAGGCGTCGAAGATTTTCTTGACGGCCACGACGGCGCCCGTCTTGCGATCGACGGCCTTCCAGACGATCCCGTAGGCCTGCGGGGGGGGGGGCGAAGAGGGGCGTCAGAGGCCTGGCCCAAGGGGCAGCGCCCCCCTCAAGTTAATCCATAGGAAGACGGGGGCCCGCGCTGAGAAGGGGGGGGGGTTAGGGGGGCTTGTCCTCCAGGCGGCGACCCCCCCGCCCCGCCCCACGCACCCCCTTGCCGAGGCGCCGCTTGATCTCGTAGCGCCGCGCCACCTGCTCCTCCACTTCGGCGGCTGCGCTCATTTTCGCCCGGCGGCCCGTTGGCTGCGGCTGCCATGGAAACGCCGAGGCGGGAGAGCGCGTGCGCGGGACGCAGCGTCCTTCCCCGCCCCTCGCCCTCTGACCCCTCGCGGGCGCCAATCGCCGAGAGAGCCTCTCGAGGGCGCTTCGCGCGTGCGCTGTAGACGCGGCGAGACGCCCGCTCTCGCCCCGCCCCCTGACGCTGCTCATCAGCCGCGCTGGCATCCTCTTGCCCCGCTCTCTTCCCGGCTCTAGTCTCGACTTGCCGGCTGAGCCTCTGCTCTTGTGCTTGTGAACACCACTCTCCCCCCCCCCCGCCTGTACATAGTGGGGTAAAGGTAGGGGGCGCGGGGGGCGCTGGGGGCTAAACCCCAGAGCCTAGGGCTTGCCGAGCAGGGTTCAAATCCCCGCAATGACGGGGTTGCTCGGTCCCTGCTCCTGCCAACCTAGCAGTTTGAAAGCACCTCAAAGTGCAAGTAGATAAATAGGTACCGCTCCGGCGGGAAGGGAAATGGCGTTTCCGTGCGCTGCTCTGGTTCGCCAGAAGCGGCTTAGTCCTGCTGGCCACATGACCCGGAAGCTGTGCGCCGGCTCCCTTGGCCAGTAAAGCGAGATGAGCGCCGCAACCCCAGAGTCGTCCGCGACTGGACCTAACGGTCAGGGGTCTCTTTACCTTTATCTTAGAGCTTGTCCTTAATGGAGAGCCTTATGTGTGTGTGTGTTTGAGAGAGACAGAGAAAGACAGCGTGTTACTTTGATACTTGATCTTTTAAGAGGCCTTTTCAAAGTGCTTCCGATCTTCAGGAACACAAAGAGCCCCTGCTGGATCAGGCCAGAAACAAACCCAGCAATGCCTCCTCCCAGGAGTCCGGGGCTGGATTAAGCTCAAGGTCAGGGGTCCCTTTACCCTTTTCCTTTTAAAGGACCCCTGGGCAGTTAAGTCCATTTGAATTCGACTGTGGGGTGCAGAGCTCATCTCCACTGTCAGGCTGATGGAACTGGCATTTGTCCGCAGAGCCTTCCGGGTCAAGGGGCCAGCAGGACTGAAGCGCTTCTGGCACAATGGGACACCACAGCAGTGCCTGTCTCCTGGCGCTGGGATGCTTTGGAGCTGCTAGGTTGGCAGGAGCTGGGACAAAGCAACAGGATTCAAACTGATGACCTTCCAGCGCCACCAGTGTCCCATACAGAAGAGTCTGCTGCTGGGTCAGGCTAAAGGAGGCCCACCTAGTCCAGCATGCTGTTCTCACAGTAGCCACACAGGCGCCCAGAATCAGAAACCCGCAAGCATGACCAAGCGCAAGAGAATCTGTCCCCTCTTGCAGTTTCCAGCAACCAGGACTCCGAAGCCTCACTGCCTGTGACCTGCTTGCCTTTCACCTTCTGATTTTGGAGAAGTTTCCTCTTCTGAAGTAAAGTCTCTTTCGACTTCCTTGCCAGTTGTCTAAGTAAATACTTGTTGAATTGGATGGCGCTGTGGCTGGTTTTGAATCCCCCAACTGCTTCTCACCACTTAAGCCCCAGGGCACTGTCCTTGAGGAGGGCTGGAAATTTTGCCATGAGCAGAACACACATTTGCCACAACTCTTCTTCCTTTGAATGCCTCCTTGATTTCATTCTCCATAATCTGATTTCTTATAGTTGGACATGAAATGCTAACTGTTGAAGTGGAGACAAATATCTATTGAATCCTGTCTTATGCATTTGGGGTGGGCACCACTGGCACCTCCTTAGAAGTCAGGGTGAGGCTAGCCAAGGTCTCAGAGGAGCTTACCGTACTTGCAGCTTGGATGCGGTGGTGGGGTGGGCAGTCATGAGTGAAAAGCTCATTTGTTCAGGATGGATATCAGTGGCTCTCACTGGAGTGCCAGAGAAACATGCACTAAGTGGCCTTTGCAGGTGGAGACCTTTTCCCAGCAATGCAGCCTCCCACCCTCCCATTTCACCTAGCCAGGGGCCAGGGAGCCTGTGGCCCTCCAGACAATGCTGAACTACGGTCCTCATCATCCCTGGCCAGACAGGCAGACTGGGGCTGACGGGAGCTAGAATGCTCTGGAGGACAGGACTCAAACCAATGGCTTCAAGTTACAAGAAAGGAGATCATGACTAAGTATTCAGAAAAACGCTCTGACGGTAAGAGCTGTTCGATAGTGGAACAGTCTCCCTCTCCTCCTTGGAGGTTTTTAAGCAGAGGTTGGATGGCTATCTGTCATGGATGCTTCAGCTGAGATTCCTGCATTACACGGGTTGGACTAGATGACCCTTGGATCCCTTCCAATTCTATGATTCTATGAAGAATCAAACCATGCCTGCAGGACGACAGCCATCCCCATCCCTATTCCTGAGCCACACAACTCTTCCCATTACTTGATCCCAAAAGACAACTCAAGCTTCGGATCCCTTGTTCTCCTGTTACTGCAATCTAAATATATGACAGACTCCAGAATTGTATGTACATTTGCATAGTTTATTCCAGTCACAGAACTTATTATTGCTTTTAGTGCAGAATGTCAACCCTCTTGATACAGTATTTCTGTGCCCCCTCCCCTCTGCTGTGGCTTTGGCTGGGTGGCCTCCGCCTGTCACCTGCTCCAATTGCCAGTCCTGTGGGCCCTGCTTCTACATTTCAGTGGACAGCTGAATGCTACCCAGTTGGCATTTAAAGCAACTTACACTATTTCAATTGATGCAACAAACAGAGAGGGGCAAACTGTGCTTCAGGACTAGCAGAGGCTTGTGGCTTTGCACATGAAGCCAAAGGGTCACGCAGGACACTCCACAGGCGTGGGCCTGTCTGCAGTCATTCATGGTCCCCTCTGCTCTTCAGTGCAATATTCCCAGCCTTCTGGGAATCATCTACTTTGATTCTTTCATTTCTTCACTTCTCAAGAGATTCACACCCCAAACCAACTAGCATCTGACACAAGGCAATGATGTCCAGAAGAGACAGAGAACCCTGCAGCGGAATTGGAGCAAAGGGGGGGGGGGGAAACCCTTCAGTCCAGCACTGGGTTCCTTTCAGAGGCCCAGCAGATGCTCCTGGGAAGCCCACAAGCAGAACAGGAGCAGAACAGCCTCTCCCTGTGGCGACTGGTGTTCTTGGAGGCGGGACACGGCCCTCCTGACTGGCAGTCACCTTACTCTCCTCCCTGAATTTGTAAGTTCATACAATCGAAACCATGAGAAATGCTCCAGCCTGGTGGCTACCCATGCTTGCGGGTAGCATCCCCCTCACCCTGAGATTTGGGGAGAGGCCCCTTATGTTTGGGGAAGCAGTAATGGAGTGACAGCTCCCAAAAGGGACATGGCAGTGCTGCTTTGCATGCTTCCATGGAAGTACTGCTGCGCTTCCTCGCCAAGAGAACCTGTCTTTCAAAGGCAGCATGCAGAGAGGCAGCGCAAGGAGGAAAGGGGGGGACACCAGCTTCTCCCCGTTGGCTGCCAGCTTCTAACAACCTGCGTGGGTTTTGCTCTCACCCTGAAAACCATCCCCATAAAGCAGTGGTGGTTTACATGCCTATTGGTTTAATTCCAGGGGGATAAATAGTTGCCTCTTTTAAATGCTCCTGGTCCAGCATGTGTGGGCAATGGTTTTCATGAGACCCTCACTGCTGCACGGGAGGTGGGATTCCTGGCCAAGACCTGGCTTGAGTCCCCTTGCTGGCAATCCTTTCTGCAGGGTGGGCAACTTGAACCACAGCCATTAAACATGATTTGTGTGTCTGCTCCCCTTGCCAGCTGCTTCTGTCCGTGGCCTGATTTGCCTCTCCTCTTTCTGCAAAGCCTTTCCTGGCTGTGCTGCTCACTGAGACTGGTCTAACGGGAGGCACCAGGGACCTTCGCTGCCCTGGGGCATCCCTCTTCCACTCAGCCGCAGTTCCTGCCCCAGGTGGGCCAGCCGCATCTTGGCTGCTGCAGTTCAGAATGGAGGTCAAAGGAGTGAATGCTCCTCCCAGGGAAAGGATTCCCTGCACATAGACAACGATCATTTCAGGAAGACTAAGCCAGCAAGCCATTTTCTATGTGGAAGGAAGAACATTTACTTATGAAGGAGCATTCTATCACATGAACCCCGCCTGCAGTCTGAAATGGAGCAGCCCACTTTAGTCTGCACACCCCCAGACTCATGGGAGCAATTCATGCCATAAATTCAGGTTTTCACAATTAAAATGATTCAAACCCCTCACTGTCCCCCCAGCACCACTTAAAAGAAAAAGCAGCCTTTGAGCAATTAGGAAAGTGACAGGGAAACCCACTGAAAAGTGGGGGGGGGGGAAGATGAATGATGAGCAGCAAGATGTCTAAACCAACCAAGATGGATGCTCACTGTCGTATAACTTCCCAGCAAGCAAATGAGAACAAATGCCCAATGAAGGCTGGATACAGCCTTGTCTCCTGTGCAGGAGCTTTGTGGAAGCAAGCCAGGATGGAGGATGCTCAATAAATAGGGTGCCAGGGGGAACCCTGAGTGACAATGGAGGGTATCAGGATTGGAGCGGGAGGGGAAGTGTCAGAAGAAGGGTGGTGCAGAAGCAGCTACCTATGTGACGCAAAAGCCCCGGTCCTTCAGCAGAGCAGAACTGTCGTCTTCTCTTCCTATCCACACCCTGTCCAGCAGGGTTGCTTCTTCCTTCCTGCCAGTGCCTGGAGGAAGCCTCTTCTGTCTTGCAATGGCGACTTGTGCAGTGGTGGAAGTCAGCACCCAGCCTAAGTCTCAGCCTACCCTGCAATTGCAAATGCTGCTGTTTACACAGATCCCCTTGGCACCCCCAGCCCCTCAAGTGCTTTACACACACACACACACACACACACACACACAGAGAGAGAGAGAGAGAGAGAGAGAGAGAGTGAGTAGAAACAATCTCTCTGAGAAAGATCTGGCTAAGTGGTGGGTCCCCAGCGCTGGTCAAGTAGGCATCTTCTGGTGCTGCAAAGGCCGCTGTAGACTGGCCAGTGATGCTTTCGCTGAGGTTGGCACTAAGCCAGAGAAAGGCTGGATCTTAACCCAAAAAGCAGCTTGGCACCCGCCAACTCCTGACCCTGAAGCAGAAAGTTTGTCACAGAAAGCTGCTTTGACAGATGGTTACAGAACTCCATGTCAGCTGGGCTCCCCCTCCCCCTGACAGTTTGGTTTGAAGCAGCGCCTTCTGGTGCCCCTTTTGTCCCCCCCCTCCAGGGGCCCAGAGCCCCCCTGCCACCAGCCCAGCCACCCGCTCAACCCATTCCACAGCGGGGGGGGGGGGGGGTCAACACAGCTGTCCTGACAGGAGGGCTTCCCACCAGCATTTGTCCCAGGCAAAGCGGTTCTGGACCAGAGAGGTGAAGGTGAGCAGCAACATCAGAGTCACTTTTTTGTTTTGAATGTGCCCAGGAGCTTGGGCATGAATTTGCCCACCTTCTTGTCTTTGGCATCGGGCTCACCTTCCTCTTCGCCATGCTCGTCCTTCTTGCAGAAGACCTCAAACCGGCTGTAAACCCGCTTCTCCTTCCTCATGCTCTCCATCCTTTTCAGGAGGGAGTCCCTGTCCTCCGAAGGGTCCCTCTGCAGATTCCGCCTGTGGCTGCCAAAGCTCTCCGACCGGAGGATCCCGGTGCTTCTCTCCTCAGCTCTGTGGTCCAGGCTGGTGGCCGACTTGGACAGCTCTGGGTTGCTGGAGCTCGGCAGCTGCCTGGCCAGCTCCGCTCGGTTCTTCTGGCTGTTAGCAGAAATCTGCTCAAGAATGACCTTTGTGTCATCCCGGAGGTTGCTGCTGTAGAGGACATTGGCTGTGGATGAGGGAAAGCGATGCTGAGGGGACTGGCTGCCTTTGGGGACAAGGGGGGAAGGAGCCGGCTTTGGAGACTTCTCTTCCTCTATCGCCTCCTGGAAGTCACCTTTGGACAGTCGCTTGAGGCCTCCTGCACTCGGCTTCTCTGGCTTCCAGCTCTCAGGGGTGGCGTCTTCTTCTGGCTTCTTCTCCCCTTTGGGGTTCAGCAGCTGCTTTAGCCTGAGAGATCCTTTCCTGAAAAACTCCCGTGGGCTCTGCTCCTGCTTGCCGCCGTCTTCCTCTGGCTTATTGAGGGAGCTGTTGGAGCCGTGAGCCTTGGAGGGAACTTCCACAGTCTGGGCTTGTTCTGCTTTCTTGAATTCTGTCTCGGGCAGATTCTGAGCTTCCCCTTTGAAGCAAAGCTTCTCCTTCCTTTCTGCAAGAGCTCGTTTCTGAGTTTCTCCAACAAATATGAGGCTCTCCTCTGGAAGACTGGGCTTGTTCTCTATTGGGTAGAACCGAGAAGCCAGCTTGTCCGTTTTACCGCTCATCTGTGCAATGGGATCCTTGCCAAGCACGTCAGTGAGCTGGCCGGCCGAGGTGGACTCTCCAAATGCCCTATCTGACTCCAAGTGCAACTTGTAGCTGCCAAGAGAGTCTTTGGAGTCTGACACGTGGCTCTCCAAGATCTTGTACTGCACCGACTTGGTGCATTTCCTCTCTGCATTCTGGGACTCTTCCTGCAGGAAAGAGGACATGGCCTTTGTGTGACTGACGGTCGTACTTTCTGAGTCTTTGCCCACTGTCTTATACTTCTCAAGTAGCTCAGCTACTTTGGAGGCGGCGGTGGTCTTGACTGTCTCGCTGTCCTTCGTCACCTCGCTGGATGTCTGCTCTTTTTGAATCATCTGGACTTTCTCAGCCGACGTGTTCTGCTGGTCCAATTTGGCAGCACTAAAAATAAGGGATGACCTGAGTCGTGAGCTCCTCTGAATCAAGGGGTTGATCCTGCTCCTGAAGGGATCCTGCTTCACCAAAGAGGCCTCCTCAGCTGGCCTCTCAGCTCCTGAAAGTGGCAGTGGGGCTTTGAAAGAGGGGAGGAGGTCACTGGGGAACCGTGGGAGGGGCTCTGTGGGGCCAAGCACCTCGTTGTAGGCCTCTGACTCCATGGGCGTCGGGAGACCCTCCTCTCCTGGGTCAGACTGGCACCCACTCAGGTAGGAGGAAATTCTCCAGTTGCGCAGGCCAGCTCGGTTCTCTTGCACTTTCTTGCCTTGATCTGAATCCTGGTCTTGGTCCTGCAGGAACAGCCTTTGTTCCAGGCTCTGCTTCTGGGTTGGGGAGGTCTGGCACATGAACTTTTGCCCCAGGTTCTGTGTCCGGAATGAGGGCAGCCCAAGAGGGCCATTCCCAGCCACATTCACTTGGTCAGAGCCATGTCTCACTTCCTTGGAGGAATTGGAAGGCACGTAGTCCAGCCGCAGAGGGTAGCCCTCCTGGGGGAAACCGGATTCTACTTCCGGGCACCGGAAGCCGTCGGCGTAATCCTCCGCTTCGTTGAACCCAGGCCTGCCTCCCCTTATTCTCTCGAAGAGCCCCTGGGGCCTGCTGGCACTGTGAGGATGCTCAAACTGATACTGGTAGAACTGGTCTTTCTGAAAATGGCTGGACTGAATTTTAAAATCATCCAAATTGTTCATGAACATCTGCCTGGAAAACTGCTTTGAAGAAGCAAAGTTCTCAAAGGTGCCTTCTGCAAAGCTGTGCCTTTTGAAGGAGTCCATCTCCAGCTGCTTCGAGCGGAGAAAGCCCCGGATGGGGTCCAGCTGGGAGTTCTCCATCTCCACCTTCTTGGAATACATCCGCATCGCTGACCCTTCCAATGTGTGGCGCAGCATGTCGTCTCTTCTGAAGGAGGACAGGAAGTACCTGTCTGGGTCAACCCTATCCATCAGCGGCGAGAAAAGGTTGTCTTCCCGGGGGAAGAGCAGGGGGTGCTTCTTGGGGAAGAGGGGCAGGTTGCTGCCGTAGGGCGCCATGCCAAAGGGTGCCATGAAGCTCTCTGGCGCCTTCATCAGGACATTGGCAGGAGGAACCAGCGGGTCTGACTGGGCAAAGAGGATGCGGAACTCCTCGTCAAAGCTGGCCACCAACTCTCCCTGGAAGATGTGAGCGATGCTCCGGTGGATCTTCTCAAACGACCACATGAAGCTGTGGAGAAGCAGGCAAGAGATGGGCACGTTGCTGCTGCGAGTGGCCACTCTGCCTTGCAGGGCAGGCGCGAGATGCCTCCTCCTCCTCCTCCCTGTACCCACAGGATACTGTGGGCACCACTCCCAGAGGGTGACATCCCCTTTGTGGAACTCCGCCCCCCCCCCCGAGATATCAGGTGCCAGGTTAAAATAACTCTGCCTGTGAATGGCCTGGAATTGGGGGGGAGGGCTCCTTATTGCTGCCGTTTCCCTTTAATATCTTGCTGGTTGCCTCTAGTTCCAGAGGGCCTTGAGCAGTGCCTGCTTTTAAGCAGAATAATGTCTACTTGTTAGTGATGTTGTATTAATGCTGAAATCCCTTTGGATGGTCTTTCAAATTAAAAGGCAGAATATAACTATTCCACATAAGAACGTACAAAGCCAGAGCCTTATAATCTAAGGAGAATTACAGTCGGGACGGGTTGTTTGTGCGAGTCACATCCAAGCCCAAGGCCTCGCAATGAGAACTGGAGTCCTGGAACAGCAAAAGGCAGACCTACTTCTGCTATTTCTCTTATGAACCCCACATCCTCCATAAGGTCTCTGTGGGAACAGGACAGGGCCTCCCCACTACTGTAACCCAAAGAGCTCTGGCCCAGCAAGGGGAATGGGAAATGCCTGACTCCTGCTCTGCCTTGAGAGATTCTGCCTGGACATCCAAAGTTTGCTGCAAGGCCCAGTTGCTCCAAGAGTGGATGGATTTCTGCTTGCCCCCCTGACTTAGGATCCTGGCCAGCTTCCCCACCCATGGCTGGCCCTCTCCACCCCAAGGCTCCTCCTTTGGGGCAGCTGGGTGGCCATTTGCACTTCCTCCTCCCTCCTAAGGCTCATCACAGCCCTCAATTGCCCAGGCGGCCGTCTCAGCTGAAGTCTGTTGCAGCAGGAAGGAGTCAAGCCACCTGTGGCCTCTGCTCTGCTCACCTGCCCTCCACTCACCTGTAACTCCCGCTCAGTACCACCATGCAATCCACCAGCAGGAACTTCTCCTTCACATGCCCCTTGAAGGACTTCCCGGTGCGGCAGTAGTAGGTGGGGCCGGAAACTGTTCTCACCCGGAGGAACTGCAAGGCAAGAGAGGTATCAGGCAGCAAAATCCCCAAGGAAGCCACTGCTCCCCCCAACCCAGGCCGTTTAGCTGCAGGCTCCAAAGAGGCAGAGTTGGAAGGGATCCCTGGGGTCATCTAATCCAACCCACTGCAATGCAGGAATCAATGCAGGAGGGGTGTGTGTGCGTTGCTGCATGGTTTCCTCCACTCTCTCATAGAGCTTCTACTTATGGACACCCAGTAGAGCTGAATGTTGGAAGATTCAGGACAAAAAGAAGTCCTTCTTCCTGCAGAGCACTGTTAAAACCGTGGATAGTGACAGCCTCCAATCCAGATGGCTTTAAACAAGGAACGGACAAACTCCTGGAGGAGGAGAGGGCAACTGATGGCTCCTGGCTGTCGCATGAAAGATGGAACAAACTCTTTCTTGCTGCTCCAAAGGTCAGGACCCAAACGGATGGATTCAAACCAACAGGAAGGGAGATTTCAACTAAACCTTATGAAGAACTTTTTGACAGCAGAACGGATTCCCTCAGAAGGTGGTGGACTCTTCTTCCTTGACGGTTTTTAAGCAGAGGTTGTGTGGCCACCTGTGAGGGATGTTTCAGCTGAGATTCCTGCATTGCAGGGGCTGGACTGGATGACCCTCGGGGTCCTGCTATCTCTGCAGCTCAGCCATTCTATGATTCTAGAGCCACAACGGCTCAGCTTGGCCTCCAGAGCTGGAAGCAGCAATGCTTCTGAATGCCAGTTGCTGGAGACCCCAGGAAGGGAGTGTGGCCGTGCTCGGGTCTCACTTGTGGTCAACCACTGTGAGAACAGGATGCTGGACCCAATGGGCTCCCCTGGGCCTGATCCAAGAGCCAGGCTCTCCTGGTGTTCTCAGAGGTGCCTGCACTGTTTGGGGGGCTTGGGTTTTGGGGTACCAAAGGGGCGCAAAATTGCACCCTGTGTCCTAGTGCCACGTTGCCCCATGGGAGCCCCTGCCCCCTCCTGCTGTGCTTACTTCCACGTAGTTGAGGTTGACTCTGCACTTGGCTGCCATGTCCAGGAAGAGCTGGGAATTCATCTCATCCAGCAGGATGTACACAGGAACCCTGCGGGCAGCAGCATCAAGCACTTCGCCCAGCAGGTCCACATCAGTGAATACGTCCATCACTATGGCAACCACCTGGAGGGAAGGCAAAAGGGCAGGTCAACACCTCACAGGACTCTCTTTCCATCTTGGGAAGCCAGAGGACTGACTTCCTGGGAGCAGCCTCAGGTGCCCTGGCAGGGCTCAGCCCCTCTCTCCCGCACCTGCCCTTTGAAGGAGCTGCCAGCCCTTGGCCTCCCATTCCCTGGCCAGAGCCAGAGCTCACAGGAAGCAGTGTAAATAAAAGTCCAGTCACCCTACGGGGGCCTTCTCCGCTGGGCCCCTTGGGTGTGGAAGGCTTTGTTTTTGGAAATGTCAATAGAAGGATCTACTAATAATAAGCAGTCTATACATGGAAGCAATGAATGACTGACGAGATTCAACAGTAGCCCCAAAGCTGACAGCTTTGTGCATAGCAGCCTGCCCCCCCCCCCGGCCAAAACCCCCATTTATACCTAGACTGAAAAGGCCAGGAAATTCCCCTCACAGTTCTCATATATAATCACATTCCTATCTTGCTCTTCCTTCCAAAGAAGCCCAGGGCAGCAAGCAAGAAATGATAGCAAATAATCATCTCTCAAAAACAACTCTAATACTCTAATTGCAGGCTTGGAAGAATCTCAATGTGAAAGGCTTGTTGGAAGGAGGAGGTCTTTGGTAGGTGCTGAAAAGGAGCCTGTCTTGGTCTCCAAGTTGAAGGAATTCCAAGGGCTGGGGAGCCACCACAGCAAAGGCCCGACTTCTGCATTGTGTGGAACTGACCTCCGGACAAGACAGAATCTGCACCAGGGACGTGGCAGACAGTCGAATCCGTAGGAGGGCTCCTGGGGTGGGTGGGGGAGGCAGGCAGGCAGGCAGGAAGGAAGAGGGACCCCCCCCCCTCAACAGCACATCCCTCTAGATCAGCACCACCTCCCGGTGGCCCATAACTAACAAGCCCAGCTTTATTACTATTACTATTATTGATTATGATGATTAGATTTCTTACCTTCCTTTCATCACTTGGTCCCAGGGTGGGTTACAACAATATAAAAATGCAATGTTAACGTCAGTTGAAACCATTTACAATGGATCCTTTCCTCTAGCTAGCTAGGCAGCCCCATATCTTCCTTTACCTCAGAAGCCCTTGCTTAGCACCCTCCAAATATCTGGAAGACCTGTGTGCCTGTTCCGTCTCTCTCCTTTGTAGCCTCAAAAGGTAAAACCCCTTCCTGTATTTCTGCTTTGCCAGACTGCTGTCATTTTGCAAATCTTCCCTTGTGGAGTCTTCCCTCAGCCTCCCCTCCCCTCCCCTTGGGAGTCTTCTGGGCAGCTGCCGCTGCCACCCCGGTCTCTGAGCTGCCCCCCCACCCCCAAGAGAGGTGCCTCCTCACACTGCCCTATAGGGGCCTGGGAAGCACCCCCTGGCCAGCCCCAGAGGCAGCATTCGCCTGGGGAGCTTGTAGCCAGGGCTGCTGAAACAAACAGCTGTGCAAGCCTTTGGGAGGCAGAGACAAGAGAGGGCATCAGAGGAGGGAGGGAGGGAAAGAGGGACAGAGACCAGTGTTGCCTGTGGCACCCCTGCCCATCCTTCAAGGCACCCCAGGGTGCCACGGCACACTGGTTGAAAACCACTGTGGTAAGTGCATCTGTGCCCTGCTGGGCATGAGCAGACTTTGGGTGGGAGGATCTGCTCTGCTTACTACTAGAAGACAAGATGGCGGTGGGGGAGAGTCAGCCTGGGAAATCTCAGGTGCAACAGATCTCACAACTTTTTTCAGAGGGAGGCTTTGTTGTTGTTGTTAATTTTCAGTGGCTACCAGGGTCAGAAACCTCTGAATGCCGCCTGCTAAGGAGCACAGCAAGGAGTGCTGCTACTGCTGCTTTTTCCTCTGCTTAATGGACATGATAGGACAGGCATGTACAACATGTGAGTTAAGGGGTGTCAGCTCTTCCATTACAACACTCCTCCGTAACGTTCCTCCTTTATTTATTTCTTTTTATTATTTTTGCAAAAGGTGCACATAATAGTCTTGGAACAGATCTCTGTTCCGATCTCGAATTTCACCGATAAGCTTAAAGTGTGAGGCTTGGGAAGCATTTTTTTAAAACAAAATATTGTTTTTTTTATTTCCTATTACACTTTGGGGTGGGTGTGTATACAAAAAGTGGAAATTGTGGCCTTTGATTAAGCATTTTTATAACTATCCAATTTGTCTCAGTGTTTGAGCTGCCTCTGAAGGGCTTGTTGTTACTCCTGTGTGTTTATTTGAGATCAGGAGTCCTCCTGAGGAGCACATAAGGGTGGGAGTCCACTCATTTAGTTAGGACAGAACGAAGCAAGTTCCATGGAGCCTTAAGGTGGAGGGGGACAGATGAAGGCAGACACTGAGTGTGGGAGGGGGAGGCCGGATGCAAGAAGCGCAGGGGACTCCTGCAACTTCCTGTAATCACTGCATAGAAGAGGGAACTGCTGTGCCTTGGGGGGGGGGGGCAGCTTGATGGAGCGCCCTCTCACTTGAAATCCGGCAGACACCGTTCCTGCTATGTTAAAACTGTTTTATTTGAGAAAGTCTTTGCACCATGAATGTTGTTCTGATGTTTTAATCTATGATGTCAATCTGTGTTTTAAATTTTGTAGACTGTATGTTTCCATTTTGAAAACTGCTTTGAGCCCCGGATTTAATGAAAAGCAGGCTATAATATTTTTAAAGTAAAAACACAAGCTTTTGGATGTGTAGCTGATCATGCCATCTGAAATGCCCTCTTCCACCACTAAAGCAGAGCAGCCCCTCCTCCTTAGCCTCTGGCCACGCGGGAAAAAGAGGGATACTCATTCAACACAGAGAACAACCCTGTGCAGCTTCGCTCAGGCAAGTTCCGCTGCTCTCAGGCAAGTTACATGTCTCTGAGTTGCACCACTTTGCCTTCTGTGAAATGGGCTTTGATAACTGGTTCATCACAGCAGCAAATGCCGCTAGCTTTTCCCACCATGACCCCTGGTCACCCCTAGTGCTTACCGATAACTGCTGCCACGTCTTCTGCCTGCCAGGCCCATAAAGCATTCAGTGCCCTGTCTGAACTGGGAGCCAATGCAGCTCCTTCTTAAGGACTGGCAGCAGGGACATCATGGAGCCCCCAAAGGCTCAGGGCAGAGAGCTTTCACAGTCATGTCAGAAACTGCTGGATCCTGCCCACCTCCCTCTTCCTCCCTCCCGCCCGTCCTCCCGCCTGCCTTTGGGCTCCTGCCAACGTCCTTTTCCCACAGCCCCCTTCCTGATCCCTCACCTGCTGTGCCGCCCGGATCATCCTGCGCGCTTCCTCCTTGATGCTGGGGTTGTCTGGGGGTGGGGGCTGCACCAGAGTGGTCACCTCCGTCCCTCGAAACCCAAAGACCATAGGCCAGCCCAGGTCCAGCTCTGGAACGGCCAGGTCAGAGTTCATGGGCCAGTAAGTGCCAGAGGAGCCGTCCATGTCTGTGTCGTGGGGGCCGGAGTCTGTGCTGCCACCCCCGCCCTCCTGATGGGCATACTGGGGCTTCTGGATGTGCTGGGTGATGTGCTCCACCTCCGAGGGGCAGAGGAAGTCCGGGGCGCCCTCCTCGGCCAGGAAGCGGTGGTAGTTCTCCTCCCCGTCCTCGGCCAGCGTGTCCAGAGCGAGGCGGTAGTACTCCTTGTAGTGGGGTGGGAGGTAGTTGGGGTCCAGGGGGTTGTCGCCCTGCGAAGAGCTCTGAGACCGGCGAGCCATGGCGACAGATGGGGGCACTGCGGAGGGAAGAGGCAGCCGTGTCACAGCAGAACAGGCCCAGAGCAACTCACAAAACGTGCCACCGTCCCCTCCCTCTTAGGGTGGGATCCTAAGAGCAGGACAAAGAATTCTGAAATGGGTCCGTATCTGCTTTTTAGGTAACTCTAATTTTGGCATAATTCCATGAGACAGAAATTTTACTCACAGAAAGGATGACCCTCAGTCCCCTAATCAATGACTTAGCTACTGTTTCTACACACTGTTTGCAAAACTCAACAGGGAGTGCATCTGGCCACAACTACGTCCCCGTTCAGCTCCCTGGCAATCCATTTATGCTAGTTTAAAGATCTGTATCCTAATTTTCTTCATAAAATAAACTCAAAGATGCTTATAAAAGCCATAAAGTACATAAATGCATAAATGCCATAGTACATAAAATACACAAATACATAAAAGCCATAAATGCACCTTATGCATACAATATACGGAGTTCCAAACTACTAAAATAATTTTCATTCATAAGCACCAAGAGCAAGATATAAATATTCAGTATAAAATGGGGATACAGCTTGATGGGAGCATTGCAAGAAGTTGGACTGGATGACCCCTGGGGGCCCCTTCCAACTCTAATGTTCTGTGATTTTATTATTCTATCCTGGATGGTATGGAGAAAGAGGAGGGCAGAGAGCACGTCTCCCTCCCTCTCCTAATCCAGCATCCGGCAGGATCGCCCATGACGGAACCTCCCAGCAGGGGGGAGGCACTTCCTCCAATGCAGCCGGCCCAGGAGGGGCAGAGGGGCAGGCCCAGGCCCAGGTCTCGCCTGGCACAGGGGCTCTTCCTGACTATTGTGCATATAAGCAAAACCACACAAAGCCAGAATGGTCCTCCATGGGAGGGAGAAGAAGCTCTGCAACGGAACTTGAGTCGAGCATGCATATTAAAGCATTTTAGATCTTAAAAGGAAAATAATAGATATGAAAAAATATATGAATGACAATGCAAAAATAATTGATGAGAAACTTGATAGAATGGGAAGCAAAATTGATCAAAATGCCAAAATTATTTGCAAATCCCAAAATCTATAAGAGGCAGCTAAGATGACCCAGAATGAGAGTAAGGAAGTGAAAAGGGAGTGTGACAAGATAAAAAAGAGACCGCAGAACTGAAAGAAACACAGGAAGCAGCACTGGATGCAATAGCAACATTACAGATGCAAAGGAGGGGGAGGATTTAAAGATTCAGAGGTGTCCCAGAGGAGCAGATTGAGGACAACATTACGAAAGAGTTGGCCAAGAGGTTAGATTTGGATGAACAGGTGACGTCTCAAGGTATAGAAAAAATATTCAGAATTAGATTAAGTGTAGCCAGAGCTAATAAGTGGCCTGGTGAGTGCCTGGTGTCCTTTACATCAATTGACATCAGAGACAAAGTGCTGCAAATGAACAATAAAAGGAAACTGAAAATAGATGAAAGAGACATTGTCATTCTTAAGGAAAACCCTGTTAGGCTTTGGAAAAAGAGACAGATACAAACCTCTTGCTGAAGCCCCAAATGCAAACTCTATAGTTTACAGAATTCCCAGAGGGTATCTCCTCCTTTTTCAAAGGAAAGAGACAAAGGTGCTTGATGGCGGAAGACACCAACAAATTCTGGAGGAAGTATTAGAAGGAAATGGGAGGGGGGAAACAACTAGTGGGAGGAGTGGACGACACGGACGCGGCAACGTCAACAGAAGGAAATTAAAGAGAGAGATTGGACAAAAGGAGTGATTTAAGCATCACTCAAGGGCGTTAATAAATTGTTTATATTGTGTATTTACTGTTTTTATTTCTGTGAAGTGAAGATACATTAAAGTATGAACTTAAAAGATTGCCACCGGGAATGTAAACGGACTTAATGATAAAGCCAAGAGAAACAGAGTAGAACATATCCTAACTAAACAAAAATGGGAAGTGATATGGGAAGAAATTGGGAAAAATGAAAAAGAATTATTTAATAACCCGGACAGTGAACTAATCAAACAAAATATTAAAATGCTCCAGACACAATTCTCAATGATTATTAACCAAGAGATTGAATGGAAAATCAAGTTGCTAAAACATGGAAGCTTTAAGTTTGCAAATAAACCTGGCAAACTATTAGCTTGGCAACTTAAAAAACAAAAGCAGAATGAAAGGATCATAAACAAAATTAAAATCAGAGAAAAGAGTAACAGATGACCCAAGGAAATAAACAGAAGTTTTGTAAGTTTTTACAGAGAGCTATACAGGGAGGGAACAGAAAATCACGACAAAAAAGAATAGCTAAAGCAGAACAACTTACCAAAGATTCTAAAGGAGAAAATCAGCCTCCTAAATTCTCCTATTACCGCATTAGAAGTTCAACAGGCAATTAAAAAAGCGAAATCAGGGAAGGCCCTGGGCCCAGATGGCCTACCCGCAAGCTATTATAAAAAGCTAGAAGAACCCCTATTCCAACCATTAAAGGATATGATGAACAACATAGTAAAAACTGCCGGAATCATGGACAGAAAGTGTTATAACCCTATTTCCTAAGCAGGGAACTGATCTAACAATTGTCTCAAACTACCGGCCAATTTCCCTTTTAAACAATGATTATAAATTATTTGCCGACATACTTTCGGAAAGACTGAGAACGATTCTTAAATACAACATTCACGAAGACCAGGCCAGCTTTCTCCCTGGACACCAGATGCAAAATAACGTTAGAAATGTTATCAATGTGTTGGAATACTTAGAAATCAGAATTGACAAACCAGCAGTATTAATGCTGGTTGACACAGAGAAAGCCTTTGATAATATCTCATGGAGATTCATGAAAAGAATGATGCAACTAATGGAGTTTGGTGAACAGTTTTGTAAAGGAATTGAGGCTATATACTCTGATCAACAGGCCAAGATTATTATCAATGGCAACATTACAGAAGACTATGTAATAAGAAAAGGGACAAGGCAAGGGTGTCCGCTATCCCCGCTAATATTCATTCTGGTAATGGAAATGCTGAATAAAAAAAATAAGGGAAGACCAAAACATAAAAGGAATAACATTAGGAGAGAAAGCATATAAACTAAAGGCGTTTGCCGATGACCTTACTATAATGACAGAGAACCCAAAAGAAAGTTTATTAAAGGTATTAGAAACGAATTTTGGGTAGGTAGTGGGGTTCAAATTAAACAGTTCTAGGACTTCCGGGTTGGTGCCTCCGGCAATAGCGGAATTCCTCTGATCAGGAGGAATTTGCCCCGTGGGAATTTGGGTGTGTACCGCCACGGCGAAGGTGGAGACCCGTAAAAATCACAGGCGGGAGAAGCCTGTGAACGTGGGATTCGGCGGGCACCTTTTGCGCCTCCCCTACTCGCGGGGAAACCCGGTTTCGGGGATCCGGAGCGACGTGGGGTGAGTGGCGCGGTGCTTCGAATCGTCTGCTTCTTCCACGGAGCGAAGCCGCATAGCTGTTGCCGGAGAGCACTGACTTTTTCCTGTGGACAATTTGACTCTAAAGTAATTACCCGTGAGTAGAGCTGAAGTGAGAGAATTGGATTTTTAAAAACATTTAATTTGGCATCGAAGCGGGGAGGTTCAATACAGGAAGTCCGCCTCCCCCTTTTGTAAACAAACTAATGCAATGAGGCTGCAAGCTGAAGTCTTGGAAAGCCTTTTGTAAAAGACTAAATTTCCATCGGTAAAGAACTAACCCCCCCCCTTTGGAGACAGGAGAAGAGGGTTACGCTTCAAAATAATATTTTATGAAGATGCAATTCTGCTGGTACGTAACGCCACTAAAACTATCTAAAATGTATAGAAATACCTCGAGTAAATGTTGCAGATGTGGGGAAGTGGAAGATTCAATGCTACATATGTGGTGGAACTGTAAGAATATAAAGGAATTTTGGGGTGCCATTTACAACAAGCTCAAAAAGATGTTTAAGGTTTCCTTTATAAAAAAAACCCCGGAGGCTTTCCTCCTGGGGATACTAGGCACAGATATACCTAAAAAAGCAAAGGAAATATTCTTGTACGCCACGATAGCTGCAAGAATATTAATTGCCACAAATTGGAAAGGAGAACTTGTTTTGAAAATTAAGGAATATTGTAATAGCATGATGTCAATGGCAGGAAAATTAACAAAAGAAAATGAATAGTGCATTAGATCGAATAAGCGGTGGATGCATGATGGGGTGATGGGAAGTCGCTATAGATGTAAGAAGAATTCAATGTGATTTGATTTAATTACTACAATTGTTTTCTTTTTTCTGGATAAAACTTTGTTGTTTCTTTTTAACTTCAATAAAGCATAAAAAGAAGTAGTTAACGGTTTCCCACAAACACATTCTTTGACAAAATAATAATAATAATAATAATAATAATAATAATAATAATAATAATAAGCAACTGGAATGGTTCTCCCTGACCGCCCCCCCCCCTCAGTCATCCCACTCTGGAGGCCTCTGGCTGCAGCAGCCACTGGGGCAGCAGGTCTCAAGGTTGAGCTTTCTTTCCTCCTTGTTCCTAATGGAGCTCTTCCTTCCCCCTTCTTCCCTGGCAGTGAGAAGGGCGCCATTTTGTGGTCCACCTCAGGTGTTCAAATGTATTGGGCCAGCCCTGCCAGTTGGGCCATGCTGCCCCCTGTGCCCACCAGGGGAATGCGGAGGTTGCATGAGGACTCCTGCAAGCTCTCAGTCAGCCCTTCTGGATGGGGTGGGTGGGTTTTCCTGCTCTCCCACCCTTTTAATGTATTATTTTAATTTTCTGCATAAAGTCGTCATTGTGTATGAAAAACCAGCATAAGGTGAGATCTGGCTGTATGTGAATTACAAGAGAGAACTCTGGTTGGCGTGTGAGTCCCTGTGGGTGAGGGCAGGTGTCCGGCAGGGGGGCCGCCACCAGCAGCCCTCCTCCTTCACTGGTGCCTCAGGTCCATATTTCTCTTCTGATCCGGTTCAGAGTTCTGCCCCTCCCACCCCATTTCACTGCATGCTGACGCTGGCATCTCCTGCCATATACCAGGTGGGGTCTGTGAACGCCCCTCAAGGCCAGAGGTCTGTATTCTAGCGTCCTGTCCTGGTCCACACATCTCAGAGCCACAGTTCTGACAGTCCGTGGGGCTCCCAAGGCTTCCCAGACTGGAAGATGCAAGGCAAACTGGTTCCCTGACTGCTCCATGGAGAATTTGTGGGGCCCATTTGGACGTCACAGCACTGAGACAAGCACAGCACAATTTTAAAACTGGAAAGTTAGGGGGATGAGATGGAGTCCAAGTCTGCAGCAACAGTCACCTTTGTTCAGCTGAAGGCAGTTCTCCATTTGCTTTCCATCACTGTTGGCTCTATTGGCCTCTGAGCACACCAGGTCTACTACTACTACTACTACTACTACTACTACTACTACTACTACTACTACTAGCATCTTTTGTCTACCGCCCTTCATCTGAGGATCACAGGGCGGTTTACAATACTTTGGATTCTGAATGGCCCAGGGAGAGTCAGGCATATAATGTGGACATTCTTTGACAAAGAATTCTTTGACCCGGGGGCTGTTCCAAGAGGGTCCAGAAAGGTTTCGCTGTTCTTCCAGCGAAAGTGCCCCCACCCGTCTCTTATCTGCTCACGCCAGCTGAGGTGACTCTTGGCCACGTTCAGATTCAGCTCCTTACAAGGGAGGGAGGCAAGGGGGGGTGAGGGGACCAAGTGGCAAGTTGGGAGACAGTCAAAGCCGTTTTGAGACACTTTGGGCAGAATGTCCCCTTAGTTCAGATCTGAGGACTCAGTATCTTGAGCCCCCAATGGGAGGATCAGTAAGAACCCCCCCCCCAAGCAAAACTTCATTTGTACTGGCAGGCACTGATTATCACATGCCCCATAGGACTGCTAAATATGCCCCACAGGCTACAGAGAAGCAAAGACTTCTGACTTCCTCCGAAGATCCCCACTGATTTATGAGGCGCTGCTTAGAGCCAGCCTCTTCTGGCAATGCACGGCTCACGTTTTTATTCTGAGGCTCCATTTCTGGTTTCAGCAATACGTGTATCGGGGAGGGGGGGGGATGCGCACCCTATTTGGCCAATGAGAAATGAACGTTGCTGTTTCATTAAAATTTCAAACCTTATGAACATCTTGTTCTCACCTGAACAGCCAGCTACATTTCCCCATGGCCCACCATAAAGGGGGAGAACTATACAGTGGTACCTCGGGTTAAGAATTTAATTCGTTCTGGAGGTCCGTTCTTAACCTGAAACTGTTCTTAACCTGAGGCACCACTTTAGCTAATGTGGCTTCCCGCTGCCGCCACTGTGTGATTTCTGTTCTCATCCTGAAGCAAAGTTCTTAACTCGAGGTAACATTTCTGGGTTAGTGGAGTCTGTAACCTGAAGCTTCTATAACCCGAGGTACCACTGTAGTACCACAGGGGGTGCATTCATGGTTAGGGGGTTTGCTTTTTTCTAACTAGAAGCCACACCTGTTCTGCTTGCCATTAGCTAAAGGAAGCCCCATCCCTCACGCCTTGCCCACCTCAGCAGGAGCCCCAGGAGCCCAAAGGATGATGACTTGCCTAGTGAGGTGAGGCGAGAATATGCTCCGGAGAATATTCTCCACAAACTATAAATTCTAATGGCTTCTTTTTTATATGTATGCATATAGTTTTATTTAACAAGCTGTGTTTTAGTCACCAAAACAGTTACTGTGTTAGAACTATCAGAAGCACAAGATAGCCAATTACTGAATTTACTTGTATCAAACCTTAACATGCCAATTGTATTTTTTGACTTGTCCTATAACATGCACATGTTCTAATGGAAGAATAAAATATGATTTAACTATTGAGTTTCCTCATACGAAACCTTAACATGACAATTACTGGTGCCATCACCTTATTATATCATTTTCAATGCATTAAAATGAATATTCTCCTATTTTAAATGAAAATTCACTAATATTCTCATTGATTGAGAATATTCTCAAGAATATTCTCCAAAAGATTATTCTTGAGAATTTAACATCACTAGACTTGACCAACAGCCCATTCTTCATGCACCGGCTTCCCTGGCCATGCACTGGCCAGCTGACCCCCCCCCCCCAAAAAAAACTCCTCCATTCCTTTCCTGTGTTCCCAGAAGCCTCTCAGACCTTGCCATCTCCAGTGGACTTAAGACTGGGAGCTCCAGGTTTTCCTCAGTGCTCAGTGTTGCTGGCACTAAATGTACACCCAGTGAGAAAGGAGGTGTGTTGGGATGGGGGGACACAAAGGGCAGCCCCTCCTGATTCTGGCTGCTCACCTTCCAGCTTGCCAAGAACAAGAGGAAACTGCTCGGCTCCAGGCTCTTGGGGGAGCCAAGCCAACTCCGAGCGTTGAAGGCAAGCTCCAGAGGTGCCCTGTGCCCACCGGAGGGGACCCGCCTGGCTTTGCTGACTGGGCTCCCGCTGGACTTTGTGCTTCAGGACGGCTTCCCTCAAGCAGAAAGTCTCCTTCCGCCCTGGCTTGGCTACCTGCTCTGGCAAGTGATGGTTGCGCAGTGGGCTCCCTCCTGGCAGCCCCAGAGCCCGGGCTCTTGCCAGGGCCTCGTCTGCTGGGCTCTGGAGCTGCTCCTTCCTGTCCTGGCCTGTACCAGCAGGGCCTGTTGCTACGTGCTGCAGCTGCTGCGGCTGGTTCCCAGCACCACCGGGTGCTCCCTTGCGAAACTGGCTTGGCAGCTTCAGACACGCCCAGCTGCATGGAAACGGAGAGAGAGGGTGGGGTGGAGGGAGGCAGCCCTTGGCTGGGCCCAAGCGCAGCCCGAGAGAGGATTGCTGGAAGCCAAAGGATGGCCTCCCCTCACACCTGCCTCTAGGGGTGCGGCTGGTTGGCCTCAGCAGCTGGGGGAATCTCCTGACCCAGCAAGTCAAGCTTCTTCGGGAATACAGGCTGCCTTGGAAAGGCCAACTTGCCAGCAAATGCCCCTGCCCCACCGAACACAGGCGGGCACCTGGTGGCCGGAAACCCCCCAGTCCCAGCACAGCACCAAAACGCCCCTCTCTCTGCCCCCCTCCCAGGTGAGGATGGTCCTGCTTGGGGCTCAGGCTGGCCTTGAGCTCTTCATCTGAAGACGAGACATAAGGACATCAGGCCAGTGGCCCATCTAGGCCACCATCCTGTTCTCACAGTGGCCAGCCTTCTGCCCTTGGGCTAGGGACATGGTAGGCATGGGGTGGGCAGCTGCCTCGCCATCCTCCCAGCAATACATGTGCCAGGGCTGCCCCTGGGAGTGCGAAATTCAGCTCCCTGCTCTTCCTCCGAGGCAGGAGGCCAGGGAAGCATGTCTGCCTTGCTCTGAGCAGGGGGCTCATGGAGCAACCCCCCCCCCCCGCTGGGCCTTTCCCCCACAAACACAGCCCTGCATTCCTCTGGGTGCTACTTCCTGTGCAGCCACATGCTCTCATACCCCTCTTAGAAATTCCCCCCAAGGGGGGCAGAGCCCCACTTCCCACCAAGCAGGGGCATGATGGCCAAAGGGGGAGTGGGATGCCACAGGACGGTTCCAGACCCTCTGAGGGTCTTGGGGAAGCAGCTGGGGGCCAGACAGAGACCCCCCCTCCCCCCGTGGGACAAGCAGACCCCTCTCCGCCTTCCTCACACACGGAATGAGCTCACCCAGCACCTCTGAAGCCAATGGCCTAAGCGGGGGTTTGCTTGGGTGCCTGCATAGAGAGGGAAGAATTATCCCAAGGCCACGTTAACCACAGAGTTTCCAGGCAGCCATGACACATATAACTTCTCCATTACGTTAGAGGCCTCTGCCTACATTCTGTGGACACATTTGAGGCTTCACATTTCAAAGGCTGGTGCAGAATTTGGCACCTTAACCACCTCAGCTTTGGGTTTAACACAACAAGTTGCTAGCCCCCAAGGAAACGCGGGCTCTTACGACTTCCCTCTTGTTCTGGGGCTGAAGGGGCACAGTCTTGGTCACCCACCAGGCCACGCACGCCCAGGTGCCAACTCACACTGCTCCTCCCACCCAGTGACTGAGAGCAGGATAAGAGCAGCCTCCTGGCGGGTGGTGGGCAAGGAGTAGGGGGCCAGGGCAAGGTGGGAGCCCTTGGCAAGTTCCCTGTAACGGTCGGGTGTCCCTCCTTTCAGCTCCTGATGCAAGCAAGAACCTGGCCAGCAAATAAATAAAGCCACAGAGGACCCTGAAGAGGAAGCAGCGCTCACAAAAGTGGATTGCCCAGCTTCTCACAAACAGCAGATGAGGCAGCCAACCTGCCTTTGCCTCGCTCACCCCACTCTTACAAGACAAGACAGTTCGGCTCCTCTGTGCCAATAAACAAATTGGCAGCCACCTGGAGAGCTATAATGGGGGGGGGGGGGCACTCCCTCATGTGCAGCCATCCAAGTTGGCGGCCAAAGCTACACCTTGCAGGAACCCATTCAATACTGCCATGCAAAAAGTACCTCCTTTCGTACGTCCTGAAATCTTCCAACATTTGGCTGCACTGGACAACTCCAAGCTCCAGTTTTAAAACAGATGAAGACCTCTCCCTATTCACTTCCTCCCAATGCACATAATTTTATACCCCTTGTTCAAATCTATCACTACTCCCCCTTCGCTAGAAAGCCCCAAATATTGCAACCTTTCCTCCTAGAGGACTTGCTCCACCCCCACTCTTTTCTTCTCTTTTCTTTTGGGAATAATTTTTATTAAGTTTTCAATTTTACATTTCAAAATAAACATTTTACAAACTTCAAAATATCCAAAGACTTCTCTTCTTCTCCTTGCATGGTTCATTTTACATATCATATGTTCCTGCATATTTTACTACAACAATTGAAATCCGTTTTCCACTTTTACATCAATCAAATATTATATACACTGTTGAATTTCTCTTAATGCTGTCTGCGTTTTCAGCTGTGTAGTTATTTCCCATATATTCAATAAATGTTTTCTACTCTTCTTTAAATATATGTCCTTCTGGCTGTCCTATTCTATGTGATAAATCTGAAAGTTCTGCATATTCTATCATCTTAAGCTGCCAATCCTCTTTAGTTGGGACCTCGCTCACTTTCCATTTTTAGGCTAACAAAACATGGGCCGTAGTTGTTGCACACATAAATAACCTTTCCTGACACCTAGGAATTTCTGTCTAGATTATTCCCTGTAAAAAGGACTCAGGTTTTTTTTTTGGGGGGGGGGAATAATCTTAAACATTTTTTCAACTCATTATAAATCATATCCCAATATACTATTACCTTTCTACATGTCCACCTCATATGAAAGAAGGTTCCCTCTCACCCCACTCTTTTCTGAACCTTTTCTAGTTCCACAATATCCAGTTCCACAAAATATCCTTTTGACTACCTCACAACACAACCCTAAAACGTTACTTTTAAAAATTGAAATTGAAAACCAAGCATAAAACAAAATCATCACACAACACATGTATGAATTACTGGTGTGGAGCATAGACAAAAAGGTGGCCAAATAGATCTGTAATACATTCTAGACTTTGGGTCTAGAATGGGTCTAGACTTTGGGTCTAAGTGGTACCTTGGTTTAAGAACAGTCCGGTTTAAGAACGATTTGGTTTACAAACTCCGCAAAACCGGAAATAGTGTCCCGGTTTGTGAACTTTACCTCGGTCTAAGAACGGAATCCAAACGGTGGAAGGGCACCGGCGTCGGGAAGCCTCATTAGGGAAAGCTCACCTTGGTTTAAGAACAGTTTTGGTTTAAGAACGGACTTCTGGAACCAATTAAGTTCGTAAACTGAGGTAGCACTGTACTAGAAATTATAACTAAAAAAGTTAAAAAAACCCATAGGGGGACTCTGTTTTCTAATCCGGCTACACAGGAGATGGCAACTGCTATGTTGGCTCCCAAAGAAAGGGGCACATATGCAATGGGGCAGAATGGGGCCTTCCAACCAGTCAACTCGGGTTGGCTCCAAAGTGTGCAACTTGTGCATTTTGCAGCTCTCACCAAGACAGAAAACTGGGGTGAACTTCAGGCAATGGCTCCCCCTGCCCGTGACAGTCTCTGTGGAAGTCCTGCTCCAAAATGCATCTTGCAGGGGGGCGAGTGGGAGGGTCTTGGGAGCAGCCCCAATGCTCAGCCCCAGCCCCTGTCTCTGCTCTTGCCTGGGACACTTGCAATCAGCTGGTGACCTTGAGAGCAGGCTGCTCAGTTTGGCTTTTCTTATGGTTTTGTGATTGTTTTTCTATCATTATACCCATTTCTTGTTTCAATTCAAAAATTAAATTACACTCAAGACACCACTACGGTGGGCCCTGTTCATTCAAAGTTAGCCAGAGCAAAATGATGGGGGGGGGGAGAAAGCAGGTGAGGGGGCTTCACAGGTGCCTGCAGGGGGCAGGCCCCCCCTTCTTCCCTCCTCCTCCATCTTGGGAGACAGACCCACCTTCTCCCACTTCTCTGGCTAGAAGCTGAAGCCCAGAGAAAGTGTGTGTGTGTGCGGCGGGGGGGGGGGGGTGTTCAGAGGAACACTGGGCTGCAAATGTTTTGGGGGGCCCTGGCAAGCAGAGGGGGGTCCGATGACCCCCAGGGCCAGCTTTGCTGCTGCTCAGCCAGGCTCTGCTGGGGGGGGGGCGCTCCCAAGCGGGCCCACCTGCCCTCCTCCCGGGACAGCTCCTGCCCTGGAAGTGCGGAGGCCAGGAAGGAAGGAGGCAGGCAAGCAGTTCCTCCTCCTCCATAGAATCGTGGTTTGGCAGGGAGCCCAAGGGTCATCCAGCTGAGCCCCTGCAGGACTCAACTCCAGCATCTCGGACAGGTGCCCCCCCCCACCTCCGCTTCCCGCTGTGCCGCTTGACCTGAAGTCGGCGGAGAGAGGAAGGCGCTGCGCGGAGTCCCGGCCGGGAAGCTTGGCGGCCGCTCCCGGGGAAGGGCAGGCGGGGCGGCGGCGGGGAGCTTCGCCGAAGCGCGGCCGCACCCAGCTCGCCGGGCCAAGCACCTGCCGGAGCCCGGCCCCGCACAGGGCTCCGCGGTCGCCGGGCCCCGATGGGCGAACGAGCCAGCGCCGGCCTGCCCCGGCACGCCGAACGGCACGTGTCGGGACAGGAGCCGGCACTGCCGGGCGGCCGCCCCGTCTCTCGCGCGGCCCGGGACCCTGGCGCCCCTCCGGCCTCCCGGGACCCGTCGCCTTGCGCCCGGCGGAGGAGCCCCGACAGTCCAGCCCCGCGGAAGGCGGACGCTCCTCGGCCCTGCCCAGCCCCCTTCCCTCGGCCCGGGAGGGGGGCGGACACCCCCGCGCCGACCTCCGCTCCCGGCCTTGGCCCCTCGAGAGCACCGCCCGCCCGCCGCGGATCTCGGCCCGCCGCCCATCCCGCGCGGCCCCGTTTCCCCGACGGCAAACGGAGACGCCGCGAAAGAGGGGCCCCGGGATCAGGCCCTTCCCGGCTGCCGCTCGGGCCGCGGCCCCGCCGGGCGAGCCCCCTCGCCGGCCCGCCTGGCAGCGCCTGCTGGAGCGGCCGGGCGAACAAGCGTCCGACGGCCTCGTCGGGGGCGCCCGCCTTACCTTGCCAGGTGAGCCGGGGCAGGCGCGGGTCCTCTTTCCGGCGAGCGGGCGGCGCTGCCTCTCCTCCCGCGACGCCTGATTCACCTCGGCGCGGGCGGGAGCCAAGCTCCACCCAGGGCAGCGCGGGGCGCGGAGCGAAGTTGGCCGGCCAAGTCGGCCCGAGGGAAGAGAGAGATAAGGCGCGCCTCCCTCGCTCGCTCGGCACATTCCTGATGCGCCGCCTCCGCCTCCCGCGCCTCCGCCCTCGCCGGGCCCGGCTTGCCCTGCCCTGCCCGCGGGGGACGGGGCTTCGTCGCGGGCCCTCCCGCCTCCGCCGGGGACCCCTCAAGCCGGGCAGTCCCTGAAGGGGGAATCCCCTCGCGCGCTCCTGCCTAAGTTAGGCTGTCCTACAGGGAAAGTATTCCCACGTAGAAAAACGCGTGTCGGGCTCCGGTGGGGCGTCTCAGGGCGAGAGCACCCACGTCGGGGGGAGCCAACAATCCCGAGGCTGGGCCAGACTGCTTTGCTCGGAGGAGAAGGAGGAGCGTTTGCGAGGCTACCAGTCCAGCATGGCGGGGGGTGGACTAGATGAGCCTTGGGATCCCTTTTCACGTGCCCAGTGTCCCGTTCCACGAATCCTTCCAAAGGAGACTACTATTGTTCCGCGCGCAAAGCCCTTTTCTACTTGCAATATAGTTTTTATTGGTTAAAGCTCTCGCATGCCGGCGAGGGGCTGGCTGGGCGGCACGTGGACAGAGGCAGCAGCCGGGGCAGGGGACTCGAGCTGGGCTCCCGGCCAAGCCGCGCCTCCCGGGGCAACAGCTTTCCGGGGCTGCCGGGTGGACCGGCTCGGGCTCCGTGACTCGCCCACCTGGCCAGCCCCGCCCCGCCGCTCACCCGGCCTGGGCAGCAGGAGGCGCCCTTGCGCCGGCGAGCCCAGCCCGGAGTCCCGCCGCGCAGCCCTGCCGGGTCTCCGGCGAGGCGGGCGGGCCCCTCCGTCCGCCAGGCCGGGAAAGGGCCACGACGGGGCCGGGGCGGGGTCTCCGAAGGGCCGCTAAAAGGCGCCTCCCGCCGCCCAGCCCCCCAGCTCGGAGGCCCCGGCCGAGCCGCCTCCGTCCCGCCCCGCTTGGCTCGCCAAGGGGCTCCGCGGGCGCCGACACGTTTCGTTCGCGAACAGCGCCGCGTCACGTGCGCAGGTGCCCGAGCGAGAAGCGGCGGGGCGGGCGGGGCGTTGTCACGTCGGGACGCGCCCGAAGCCTCCCTCCCCCCTCCGCGCCCGGGAAGGGGCGTGGCCTCTCCGCCCGCCGGGCAAGCCGCACATGCGCATTGCGCCCCTTTTGCCGTTGCCCGGCGACGCTGCGCGGAGGCCCCGGGACCCCGGAGGGACCGAGCGGTATGAAGCTGCTTTGCTTTGGGCCAGGCGAGGCGACTAGCCCGTGACGGGTCTCCCTCCTCTCCCCGGCGGCCAGGGAGCCTTCCTCGCGGGCCGCTTTCCTGGCTCTGAGGGGCTTTGGGCGCCGGCAGGGAGGGGCCCCGTGTCCGAAGCCAGAGCGCCGCGAGCTCGGGGGGACGAGGGAGCGGGGCGGGCGAAGAGGTGCCAGGAGAGCCGCTTGGGGGGCGGAGACAAGGGAGGGGCCCCTGGGCAAACTCAGGCCACACGCCCACCGCCAGGCAGCATGCTCCCTTCACAGCACCAGGGGGTTTTTATTACAATAATTTTATTGAGTTTTTCACTTTTATCATCATAATATACCAGATAACAAAAAGAAAGAATACACTTCCCCAAATTCCCCCCACTTCCCTCAACCTCCTCTTCTGTTGTTTTTTTTAAAGTATTACCTTCCCCTGCTTGCTTTATTATATCTTAATGTTGAGTTCTTTGTATCCAATGTTGTTGTTCTCTTATCATTTTAACATCGTCTTTCTATTTTCTGTGTTTTGTTCATTGTAAGTGTTTACTCAAACACTGAGTCCATTTCTTTGCATTGTTTCTGTAGATACAACATAAATGGTTCCCAGTCTTATTTGAAGTCTCTATTGTCTTTGTCTCGGAGTCTTTCTGTTAGCTTTGCCATTCCAGCATATTCCATTGATTTTTGTTGCCATTCTTCTTTTGTTGGTGTTTCATTGCTTTTCCATCTTTGGGCTAGCAGTATCCTGGCTGCTGTCATAGCATACATAAATAATTTCTTCTTCTCTTTTGGCAGATCTTGACCTGAAACACCTAATAAAAAAGCTTCTGGTCTTTTAACAAAAGTTATCATAAACATTTTTAAAATTTCATTATAAATCATATCCCAATAATTTTGAACTATCTCGCAATTCCACCACATATGAAAAAACGTTCCTTTTCTTTACATTTCCAGCACTTATTGTAGCCTGTTCTATATATTTTTGCAGGTGTGATATACCATCTATACATCATTTTCATATAATTCTCTTTTAACAATATACAATCGGTAAATTTTAAGTTCATTTTCCATACTTTCTCCTAGTCTTCCATTTGTATATTGTCCTAGGTCTTGTGCCCATTTAATCATTACAGATTTAACCACCTCATCTTTTGTTTCCTATCCTAGTAGTAAATTATACACTTTCTTCAAAAGTTAGGTATTATCCTCTATTATTTCTCTTTGAAATCTATAGTATAACTAAATCCCTTCTTTTTGTCCTCTTTAAATACCTCATTCAACTGGCAATATTGCAGCCAATCATATACATGTTCTCTGATCTCTTTAAGAACTTGACAGCATCAGTCTTAAAAGCGCAATAAAAATAGTCACGGCGCAGATATCCAAGATCCAAAAGACTTGCTTTACTTCAGTTTTGCCCAAGTTTCCTGGAGATTTTACTAATGATGCACCTTGGGATAAAAAGCTTGACTGTTCTGAAAGGACCGAGCCTTTCTACAAAAACACATGACCTGTGTGCTCAGGACGTGTCGGGCCGCCTTGGGTTTCGCTGAGCCCCCTCTCTGCTCACCTTGTTGCTCTTCTCCTTCCAGGGGGATGAGTGCCAAGAAGGCGGCAGCAGCAGGAAAGCCTCCACTTCGGAAAGGGGCAAAGCCGGCAGCTCCAGCAAAGGGGGTCCCTGGGAAGGCAGGTATAGTACCCATGGGGAGGAGGAAGGCAGGGCTGAGGCCCTGCTGCAGAGCCAGCTGTGAGGATCCACTGCACAGTCCAGGGTGTGGAGCAAGGGGTGCCTGCAGGATTTCTGCTTGTCATGAGGAGTATACAAAATGTACCATGCTATATATAATATATTCAGGGCAGCTCAAATGTATTTTGTGGTTCCGCTTGCCTAAGTGCAGAACCTCGCATTTGCGCCTGTTGAAGTTCATTTTGTTAGCTTGGGCCGAGTTCCCCAATCTGTTAAGGCAGGATTCTGTCTTCTGCAGCACTAGCTACCCCGGTGACAATTAGCATTTTTTGAATTTGGTTTCTCTTTTATTTTCCCGCTGGCTCGGGGCCGACAATTGATGGAGAAGATGCTGCCCTACCAAGCAACAGCACCAGACCCCAAGAAGTGTCCCTGAGCAGCCATCCCAAAGGTAGGCAGCGGCACAGCAGAAGCTAATCGGGGGGGGGGGGGGTCTGCAAGGCCTTTCTGGCAGGGACTTAATGGTGGTGAAATATGGCGGGGGAGGAGAGCAGAGACTCTCTTGAACAGGTTTGGTGCAAGATTTTCTTCTGAGCCCGACCCCTAACCCTAACCCTAACCCCTGGCTTATTCCCACAGCCAGCCCCACCACTGTTTGTGGCACTTCATGGAGAGCTGTTAAGCAAGAACAAAAATGAGGCAGGCTCTGACCCCCCCCCCCACCTGGAGGGATGGCAGAGGAAGGGGGCAAGGAATAGTGAAGAGCAAATGCAGCTGCTGGGCTCAGCCCATTTATTTGATGTGTTCATAGACAGCCATTAAAGGCAAAACCCCTCACAGGGGAATGAGGACCAGGAGCAGCACTAAAGTTTGTTACTTTCTTGTGAAAACGATGAGGGTTATGTTTTATTTACGAGTTAGGGGCCTCAAAAAATTAATGTGCCAGAATGATATACAGCCGAAAAAACAAATTTAAACATAGCAGCACTAATTCCAGCAATGTCATCCTAAGAAGTCAGAAACGAGGCCAGATGGACTCCAGAAACAACCAGAGTCTGGAAAGGCTCCAGATCTCTGCATTCAGAATACCTGTTTGAGGGGAACATCCTGCCGCCATCTCCTCCTCCAATCTGCGTTGACCAGCAAAAAATGTTACTTGGACTGACCTTTTCATGTTGTGTAGAACTTCTTTTCTCTGCAGGAAGTTTGTGACTAGGTTCCCCTCAGTTTTTTTCACCAGAGTTGAAGAAGCAGAGAAAAGGAGCAAGTGGCTCAGCCTTGTTTGAGGTGTTTTTAAACTGTTTTTGTTTGTTTTTGCTTTGTTTTGTTAGTTTAATGTGTTGGTGTTAGGTAGTGTTTTTGTATTGTATTTGTATTGTTCTTTTTCTTTTTCTTTTTTGTTTGTTTGTAGTGTTATGTTGAAAATGTTGGAAAGGTAATAAATATCATTAAAAAAAAAAAACGTAGCTCAGCCTTGTACCTACGCCCTTGCCTGGTAACTGTAGCTCTGTGTGAGAGCTCATGTCTGCTGCGAGCTGGCTGGCGGGGAGGGGAGGGGAGGGGAGGCCTGCCCCCTCCCTCCTGTGGGCCCAAGTCTCCAGAGATATGGAACTGCCCCCCTCTTTTGCCAGCCTCCAGGCTAGTAGCATTTGGAGGCTCATTTACAAGGCTGAAGTACCTCTCTGGCTTCGCTGGTGTGGCTGCAAAGCAGGTCTGAGGTAAGGCAAGACATTAGACTGTATACGTGGGGAACCTTCACCTGGAGAGCCTCCTCCTATCCCACAAGCGCCATCACCTCCTAGGACCTAAACCACCAGCAAATCCCTTGGGATTCCCTTTTATGGCCCTACACTTCTGCTTTCTGCCCTCAGAGCTGACGCGTGAAGCAAAGGCTGCGCTCACGTTGCAGAGTGCCTTCCGCCGCATCTTGGCATGTCGTGAGAGAGCGAGGCGATTGCAAGAGCGACAGGAGTACAATGAGTTAATGGACCGCCTCCAGAGAGAGGTGAGGTGACACTTGGCTTTGGGAACATGAGAGAAGCCCCCTCCAGGGGGAAGGGAAGCTGGGACAGACATCATTAACCTGAAGGCGTTGTAGACGAGACAGAAAATCCAGCCCAGGGCTCTCTTGTGAGGGTGGTTGCTGGGGAAGCATCTCTGTAGCTTGAAGCTCAGGCTAAAGTCCTCCAGATCTTACGGTGGCCTCCCCGTGCTTTGCATTCTTCTTGATGCTCTTCCGCTGCCCATCAGTGTGGAAAGCCTTCCTCTGTTTTGCCTCCCCGTGACTTGGCCTCTTGGCTCCATGGGCTTCTGTCCTAGGCCTTTGCTGCGCTGGTGAAGAGGGAGCGAGAGGAAGCTGAGCGGGAGAGAAAGAAAGAGGAGGAAGAGAAGAAGAAGCAGCGGGAGGAGCAGCAGAGGAGGAAGCGGATGTTGGAAGCGGCCTTTGATGGGGACGTGGAAGAGATGAAGGCCGTCCTGAAGGAGGTGGGCAAGGCCTCGCTGTAGTCAGAATCACTCAGCCCTACCCTCGGCTTGTGGCTTCTGAGCTGTTTGCCTGGCAGCGCCTGATCTCATGGCCTGTGCAGGCAAATTAGAGTCTCAAAATGAGGACAGAGGGACCACATGTGCACTTTGGACAGAGCCGGGGTGGCTTCAAGGAAGGCACAGAGACTGCATCAGGTGAAACTGACTGCACAAAATAACCTTGGTAGCAGCACGGGGTACTTCAGCTGGAGTCAAGCTCACCCTCAACTTTATACTCAAAGTGCATAGCCGGTTGCCTTGGGGAATCCAGAGGTTCTGCTCTTGCACTGGGAGTCAGTAACCTCTGCACCGTCCAAAATAAGTTTGCCAGCCGGCTCCCGGATGAAACCATGTGAGCTGCAAAATGAGCCTTTTTCGCAGCCTGTGCTGCCACATGGTAGACGCGATTGTTTGTTCTTACCAGTGTTTGGTCAGCTTCAGAGTGAGACTTGTGCCACTTGGCTCCAGGCTTCGTCCACCCTGTTTCGTATTCTGGTGCTCCTCAAAGTACCAAGTAGCAGCCAGGTGTTTTTTGGGCAGGAGTTGTTCTGATTGTTTCTCTCCTCTTCCACAAATCCTCTCCCCGCACCCCACCCCGGGACCTGCACTCTGCAGCCTTCCCACATGCCCTTGTTTCAGTGAAGGCTCAGCAGAGACACCATGAGGTCACTTCCCCCTCAGGGCTTGTTCATATCAGAAGGAAAGGCCTGCAGATTGCGGAAGTAGTGTTTACTGGGGGTGAGGACCCCTGGGCCACCCTCAGCCAACTTGCAACAATAAGGTAATCTCACTGCATCCACTGAAAATCTAAAGTGCACCGAGAATGAGGCAGAAAAATGGAAGCCTCTCTAGCAGAGAAGGAAAACATTTGAGAAATTGAAGGGCAGATTTTGGCACATTACTAGTTTTACCACCCTGACTAATTAGGTGTTGTCAGTAATCTGGGCCTCACTGTGTTCAGCCCTGACTCCAGACAATTTGCGGCCCTGATGTCTGCCCACATGTGAGGTTTTTGTGCCAGTCCAACAGCCAGGTTCCCTGAGCAACTGAACCTTCTGTGCTGCCACAGCAGCTCAGCCCATCAGTGTCAGCAGCAGCTTCATAGCACAACTCCAGAAGGTCACTACACCGAGTTGGAGACTTCTTTGTGCCTTTTCTAAGCTGCAGGTTCAGGCTTTGCAGCCAGAATTTATGTGTGAGGGAGTGAGGCACAGGGGAGTTGCTGTTGTTGCTGCAAGGTTTATTCAGCACCAAAAATGTGTAAAAGCCATGCCATGGCTTTGCTCAGAGAAACAAAGCAGGGAGTGGGAAAAGGACCAGGTTGCTAGAGTGTAAGAGCTGCCTTCCTGGATTGGGCCCAGGTGAGCCTACCAAGCTCAGTATGTCCTGTTTCCTGTCTCCACCAACACAGCATGGTAGAGCTTCCTTTAGTTTGTTCTTTTGGCCTGCTCTCTGCGTGGGGCTTGTTTTGCCAGCTCTTGTGTTCTTTCTGAAAAGCCACTGAGGTTGGGGGCCACTGCCTGAGTGTGTGGGGATGGATTGCACAGGAGGCAAAGGGAGGTGCTGGTGAGACGCTTGGAGGTGGCAGGTGTGGGTGGGCCGGGAGGATGTCCCAGGTTGGTGCCATGCTGGTTTTGGGTGCGGAGCCCATGCTCCCTGCATGCCAAGGGCCCCCTTTCCTGCTCTGCAGTGGCACAGTGCAGAATCGCCATGTTCCTTCCCCACTGTGACCCACAGATTTGGTTTCTCAAGGTGGCAGACCTGGACACCAAGAGCGGCCTGGGGACAGATGAGAGGGGCAAGGCTCTGCGCCTCCAACATCGCCTCAACATGGTGGACTGCACTGACGCCAACGGCAACACCCCCCTCTCTGAGGCTTCTGGAGGGGGCCACCCTGACGCCATCCGGATGCTGATAGAGAACGGAGCCAACCCCAACAGCCGGGTGAGAAGCAGGAGGGAGGTGGCAGGGTGAAAGGCGTTGTGGCCTTGAGCCAGAGCCAAGGTGGTGCTTGGGGGGCAGAGTGATTCCGTGCTTTGCAGTTGGCATGAAGGGTGGTGGGCCAGCACCTCAAACCTCCCTCCCCTGGGATTGCCAGCAAGGCTGGTGCCACAAGTGCCACTGGCTCCCCTCTCTTGTGTCTCTGGCTTGGCAACTGGTGTGCAGGTGAGGCAGCCAGCATACCTAAGAGGGTCACAGCCTGGGAAAGAGAGGGCAGAGTCCTGGGGAGGCAGCCTTGCACCCCACAGGGTTGGGGCCACAGCAACCAAAGCTCAGTTTGCTTGAGCCAAATGTGCTGCTGGAAATTCTGTGTGGCAAATTAATAATGTGAAGGAGCCTTGCTTTCTTTCTGTCTCCCCCTTCTCTCTGTGTATTTAGCCCAGTGTTTCCCAACCTTTTTTGGGCAAAGGCACACTTGTTTGATGAAAAAAATCTCGAGGCACACCACCATTACAGCCCCGTGATGTCAGCGCGCAGCGTCACTTGAGCTCCTTCTCCTGCTCGTTCAGGGCCACAGTGGCGTAGCGTGGGTTGTCAGCACCCGGGGCAATGCAAGTAATTTGCGCCCCCTAACCCGTGGATTTGCGCCCCCTAACACTAACCCCCAGATGTTGCGCCCGGTGTGGCCGGCCCCCCCTGCACCCCCCACGCTAGGCCACTGATCCATAGCTAAAAGCAGAAGTCGACAAATGTGTCCTGTTTTTTGCTCTTCAAAATATGGCAACCCGAAGACCCCCAGGGACCGTCCAACCAGCCTAGGAAGTGTGCTCTGGTCGCGGGGGAGGAGACACGAGGCATTGCCATCCACACCTGGAATTGAGGAGGAGCTGGAAAGGTCCTTTGGTTTCACACCCAGGACCCATTTTTTCTCTCTTCTTTTGAGAAAGGGGTGGGAAACGGGATTTGGAGGGCGCATGTGTGCGCGTAACTGAGCTCCAGTTGCTCTGGGCATTTCTGGACGGCGCCGGTAGCGTCTCTCCTAACCCCTCCCCACCCCGGTCTCCACCCCCCCCCCCCGCCCAAAGGCTTCCCCCTACCTGGCCAAAGTTCCACCCGAAGCTGGAGATGCGGTTCGCGCTGCCCACGAAGAGGACGCCGAACTCGGAGAGGACGTATTCCTTGCGCTCAGCGCAGCGGCGCAGCTAGCCACTCAGGGGCCTGGGGCGGCGCGCGCGTCCTGCAGCCAGGGGCGAGTGCCATGGGGGCGAGCCATGGCAGGGCGCCTGCAGCCTCCCCCTCAGCTGTAGGGAGGCTGAGGCGGTGGGCAGAGGCCAGAGCGGAGCTTGCGGGCAGTTCGCCCGCAGACGCATGGCTCAGGCACGCTGCAGGCGCCGAGGTGTGGCGCCCAGTGCCCCCCGCCTCGCCTAGCTACCAGTGGCATAGGAAGGGGTCTGCGGTGGGTGCGGGGCTGAAAGGACAGACAAGGCTCCAGCAACCACCCCCACCGCCAAGTCCGCTGGTCCTGCAATCCCTTGCACGCTGACTTGGAAGTACAGTGGTACCTCGGGTTACATAGGCTTCAGGTTACAGACTCCGCTAACCCAGAAACCTCGGGAGGGGCAGAGAGCTGCGAGTGCGCCCCCCGCAGATGTTCCGCCCGGTGCGGCCGGCCCCCCCCTGCACCCCCCACGCTACGCCACTGCAGGGCCGGGTCGCCGCCGTGAGGGAAGGGCGCCGGGGCGCTGCTGCTGCTGCTGCCGCCGCCGCTCCCGGCAGGCATGGGCCCAGCTGAGGCGTCGGCGGCTGTTGTGGTGGTGGCGGCGATAGCGGGCGGAGGAGGGGCCGAGGTGGCCGGCGGCGGCGGGGGAGGCGGCGGCGGGTGGAGCAGGAGGGCGGCCGAGGCCGGTGAGGGAGTAGGGTTGCCCGGGGCTTGAGGAGCCGTCGCCGGGAGTTGCTGCTGCTGTTGTTGCTGCTGCTGCCCGGACATGCCGGCCTCCTCCTCGTCCGCTGTCTCACGCTCCTCCCTTTCGCGCGCTGCCCCGCCGCCGCCCCATTGGCCGGGTCCTGTCAGCTGATCCTGTGTTATTTCCTGTGTGTGTGTGTGAGGGGAGAATGGAGAGAGAAACCTCGGCACCACCACCGCGGAGCCACCCCCGGCTCGACGCGGATCCTCGCCGCCGCCGCCCCGCCTCTCGCCGCCCGACTCGCCCACCTCCCTCCCACGGCACACCAGGCAAGGTCTCGCGGCACACTACTGTGCCGCGGAACACCGGTTGGGAAACACTGATTTAGCCCATGCTGAGGGATTTCACTGTTAAAACAAGATGTTTTTTTGTAACCTGATGGGCCAAAGGCCAAGGGTTCTGTAGTCCCATGTGTAATGTCACTTCACGGACCAAACCCTTGACAGATAAGGTCAGATAAAATAGCATTGTGGTAATGACTTATCAGGAACAGCTAAGCTGTGGGGAGGATCACCTGGCGCCTTCGTTACATATCTTTGGGCGCCAGGCAAAAATGATTCTTAACCAGGCCCTGGCTGACTATGGCCTTTTAAATGTGTTTGTGGGAAGGGGTTGTTGGTTGGTTTTATTTTGTGTTCTCATTTTATTTTTATGTTGTGAATATAACATATGTTATATTCAGATGAAGAGCGGTATACAAATTCAATTAAAAAATAAAATATATTGCTGCATATCTATAATTCTTCCTCTAAGCAGCTTAAAATTAGGAATAAACTGATGAATAAGGGGTTGGAGACAGTTAAGATTTTTTCCCTGTGTGTGTGAGTGTGGTCGGGTTGGTGGTGTGTGGAGTCCTGTCCTTGCCAGGATGGAAAAGTGTTGGGGAGGCAGGAGGTGCTGCACCTGTTGAATTGCCTTTGGACATAGGAAGGTGTGGCTTGGGAGGCAGGTGGGTCATCCTGGGCAATGGAAGCATGGATGGTTGCCGCAATCCCTGCATCAGTCTCTGTGTACCTGGTTGCTCCCCCACGGAGCTCCCTGCGCCTTCTTTGTGCCTTGTTGGTTTGGGGAGGAGACCTCTTGCTTGTGGCTGAATAGCCTGCCTGCTGGACAGATGAAAGAAAAGGTCTTCACACAGCATGGGGGCTTCCCAAAAGAGGTGTCTGGTTGGCTACTCTGAGAGCATAGATGGGCCTTTGGCCTGATCCAGCAGCTGGGGGGGGGGGCAGAGCAAAGCCTCCACCATACCTAGTAGCCACGGATAGCCTTGTCCTCCATGCTGTTGTCTTTGACCACTTCCTGGGTCTGGGAAATATGACTGCTGCCTGTTGTGGATGGAGTCACACTCTCTGGAGGAGCAGCTATGTAGGCGGAGGACAGGTATGTCTCCATCTTTGTCCCTGGAGGCAGAAGTGGATTCAGGTGCTAGGAGCACCTTCTGACAGTATGGCCCTGTGACAGCTGCGGCTGTTCCTGGATTGGGAGGTTTCCCTTTGGTCCGCTCAGAGCTGCGTCTTTGGTGTGGCAGCTCCCGCCCCTGGCCAGGCATCAAAAGCATCGGCATGGAGGCATCAACGTAAAACTCTTCTCTCTCACCCTTGGCTTTTCCTGGTGGCATAGAAATATTTGTAAACCAAGAATTAAAATAAATATTACAGGGCCTCTGAGTCAGTCCGAGGGTGAGGAAGGGCACCTCTGGCAATAGGAGGAGACTCCACCTCTGCAGCCCTGAGGGGCCATGCTGTGCTGGAAGAGCAAGTGCAGAGCAAGTGGTGAAAAGACCCTCCTCTGATGTCCTCGAACCTCACAGGGAATCCATCTTCCTAGTTAGTCTCTTCTCACCATCCAGCCAGAATGCACAAGGGAGGCAGTGGACGTCCGTGTCTTCAGTCTGTGCTGAAGATTCACTCCTTGGTAACAGGCAGCCAATAACTGCCGTTCTAGCAGATGGTATATTGCAAGTCCAATTCTCCCCCATTCCAGAGGCAACCAGAACTCATTTTTTAAAGAGTAAAAAGTTCTCAGATGCTTTTCCTGCATTGACAGAATTAGAGAATTGTTGGAGGGTACTGTAAAGAGATTGTTAGTGGCATGAATGTGCCGCCTGCGGATGCTTCGCTTCCAGCTGCTTTCCTTCTGTAAACCCTGTTTGATCTTCAGCCCCCCTTTATTTTTAAGGGCGCTTTTAACCGGACTCCTTTGTATCGTGCTGCCTTTGCGGGCCACCTGGCAGCAGTGGAGCTGCTTCTCCAGCACGGGGCTGACCCTCGACTCTATGCTGATGACGGCAACACCCCAGAGCAGGTACCAACCCCAGCCGCCTCCCCCAGCAGCTGCTCTTCTCCTTGGCCTTGAGCTCCAGGGAGGCTGTTTCCACCAGGCCACCTGGCAAGAGAGCGAAGTACCTGAAAGAGAAGGGGAGCTGGTGTCCCCGAAGAAGCCATGGAGAGAGAGGAGAGCAAGGGTGAGAGCGAGAGTGCCCTTCTCACTTCATGCCAGGCCTGCTGGCTTGGATGGGCATTTCAAGCCCACAGCCCTTTTGTCTCTCCCAAGATTGCTTCCCTGGATAGCTTGGTGGCTGTGCTGAACTCCTGGGACATCAGCCTGACAGAGTCCATGCTCCAGAAGATGGAGGCGGAAGAGCAGCGAAGGGCGCAGCAGGACAAGAAGCAGAAAGAAGCAGAGACCCGACGGTGAGCCCTGCCAGTTGCTGCTTGTGGGCAGCTGCTCTTCCGGGCTCAGGGCAGGATCAAGCTGTAGGAGCTTTTGCAAAGGCACCCACTGGCACCCCCCCAATCCCACTGCAGCCATTGTACGGCTCACCTGCTGTCACCTGGAGCCACTAGGTGCTGGCCCAGCCTGGAAGGTGACCCCACCAAAAACAACCCCAGTGGAGCCAGTTGGATTCCAGGGATAGCTCAGTCAGTAGACTCAAGGGGGGGGGGGCGGCCCAAGCTCATGGTGTCCTGTATCAGGCAGGGAGGGGTGCTTGAGCAAGCTGCTGATGGATTAGACCACAGGCAACCTTATTCACCATTCATGTGTCTCCAACCCAAGTTGGCGGCCATCACTACATCTGGTGTTTCTTTATCAACTACTTGAAGAAGTTGTCTTTCCTTTGGTGTGTCCTCAGCCTCCCACATTCAGCTTCATGGAAAGCCCTTCCTGGGCTTTAGGACTGAGAGGGAGGAAAGAGTTTGCTAAAGCACCTGGGGAGTGGCAGCGGAGGGAGTCTGTCCTGCAGCCTGTTGGCCCCTTTTCACTGCCATCACAGGCCAGAGCCCACCAGGGCCCCTGCCCCATGGGAGCCGGAGATGCCCCTGCCTGCCAATGGGGAGGGAGGCTCTGGGGGCAGAGCCCTCCCCCTCCCCCACCTTGGGCAAGGGCAAGAGGGAGCAGGAGGAGGGCAGAAGGCGGTGGCTGGTGCAGGGAGGCTCTCCCCCTCGCCAACTGTTACTGTGACCAGTGACTACCGTGAGTCATTGAGTGGCTGCTCTCAGGAGGCGGCGGCTGTTGCCCTCCGCTGGAGCCCCCACCTGCTCCTGCTGCCATTTCTCCTCAGACAGCTCCCATGGCCGTGCCAGCTGCTTCAGATCTTCTGGTTTTCTTAATAGAAGGAAAGAGAGTACTTACTTTGTTTAGCCAATTCATGCTACAATTTTACATTTAATTTTGACTGAATGGTTACACTTTCTTCAAGAATGACTTGCTTATTGCAACAAACACTTAGAGAAAAATCCTTTTCTTGTTAAATTTGTTAGGCGCTTACTCTGTTGTTTTCTTTTTTATAATACTATTAATTGATAAAAGTTTCCTTAACAGAAGGAGAAAGATCAAGAGAATTAAATGTATATTGCCAGCAATTACAATGATAGAATTGTAGTTGGAAGAGGTCCTTAAGGGCCATTTAGTCCAACCCCATTGCATGCTGGTGGGGAGGGTCTCTGCAGCCTCTGACTCCTTTCCCCTCCCCAGGATGACAGAGGAGGTAGAGCAGCTGGCCAAGGAGCACGAGAGATGCAGCAAGGAGGTGGGAGCCAAGACGCTCTATGCGGCCATCCCCTTGTCTCTATGGTCTTCCTTCCCAAAAGGCCCTCTGGGGTCTTGCCTGCCTTGGCACCTGCTGGCGCTGGGGTGGATTTCATGCCCTCTCCTTGAGCCATGAGGGGGCTGTGCAGCAGGGCCCTGGCCCTCCCCGCTATGGGGAGAAGCCACCCAAGGCTGGGCCCTCCCGCAGCCCCAGCTGTGTGGGTGTCCTCGTTCCTCCCTCCCCATTTGCCAAAGGCTGGGCCTGCTCATCTTCTTTGCAGCTGCAGCAGGCCTACTGCGAGCTGAACCGGAGGATCACAGAGCACGACAAGTGCCAGCGGAAGCAGATGGCCAACGCGGAGATCACCCTCGGTGTGAGCACCACCTTCCTGTAGCCTCTCTGAGCAGGGAGGCTTCTCTCTCACAGAGCCATGCCCTTGCCCACCAATGAGGCTGGTATCCAAGTGGGTAGGAGAGCCTGAGCTCTCTGCCTTCTGTGCAGCTGGGGTCGAGGGCTTCCTGTTCCTTGGCCTGGCACCTTGGCTGTGTGCTGTTGAGCAACCCATAAGCTGGTGGAGGGAGCACCTGCTTGGCCTGCAGAAGGTGTGCCTGGGAAGATTCCTGCCTGGCACCCACTGCAGGCCACCCTGAGGGAGGAGGCGGCTCTGCTGGGCACCCGGAGGCCGGTTCCCACAGGGCAAGGCCAGCCACACTCAGCACAACGAAGGCTTCTCTGACAACCTGTTTCTGCAACAGGCTATTGCGGACGCAGAATCCCTGGTGCAGAGGCTTCGCGCGGCTGCCGAAGATGCTGAGGAAAAGGTCTCCCTGGCCCGGCTGAAGCTGCGGGAGCAGATGCAGGAAGGTCAGTCCTGTGTAGTGAAATGCTGGACTTGTTGCTGGGAGAGACGGGTCTACAGAAAAGTCCTGCCTAGCACTCCCACACCCTGAAGGACAAAGTGAGCAAAAGGCAGGAGGCTCCTTCTCAAGCAATCAGAGGTCATACAATTATAAAGTTGGAGGGGACCCAAGGGTCATCTAGTCCAACCCTTGCAATGCAGGAATCTCAGCTAAAGCACCAATGACAGATGGCCATCCAACCTCTGCTTTAAAACCTCCAAGGAAGGAGAGTCCACCACCTCTCGTGGGAGTCTGTTCCACTGCTGAACAGCTCTTACTGTGAGAAAGTTTTTTCTGAATGTATAGTTGGAATCTCCTTTCTTGTAACTTGAAGCCATTGGGTTGAGTCCTCCCCTCCAGAGCAGGAGAAAACAAGCTTGCTCCCTCTTCCCTGTTATAGGCCTTGAGATATCTCCTCTCAGTCTCCTCTTTTCCAGGCTAAACATACCCAGCTCCTTCAACTGCTCCTCATAAGGCTTAGTTTCCATACCCTTGATCATCTTGGTCACCCTTCTCTGCAACCTTTCCAGCTTGTCAACATCCTTCTTAAATTGTGGCGCCCAGAACTGGACACAGTATTCCAGGTGTAGTCTGACCAAGGCAGAATAGAGTGGGACTATTGCTTCTCTTCATCTGAACACTAGACTTCTGTTGATGCAGCCCAGAGTAGTGCTAGCTTTTTTTTTGCTGCTGCATCACACTCTTAACTCAGGTTAAGCTTGGGGTCCAGTGCCAGCAGGTGGGCGGTTGGGAACAATTCTTCTGGGAGGGGAGAAGAACTGCCACTTCCCAGTCTGATCCAGTCATAGTCAAGAGAATTGTAGAATTGGAAATGTCCCCGAGGGTCATCTGGACCAAGCCCCTGCAATCCAAGAACTGGGATGCTCCAGGTGGCCATTTTCTTTGTGTTGGGAAAGTCCTCTGATGGCTTTGTTTTCTCTTCCAGTCAGTGAGGCCTGCTAGAGTGAGGTCTGCCCAGATCTTGTGCTTTGCATTGCCCTGCTGTTCCAAGGAGCTCATAGGGGCAACTTTGCCTCAGAGTAAACCCATAAGAACTTTGGAAGAGCACTTCAGCAGAATCAGGCCAAATGGGGTGAATCAGGTCCATCTAGTCTGGCATCCTGGTCTCAGTGGCCCAGCAGGTGCCCCCAAGCAAAGTCCACAAGCAGGACGGGAGCAAGCAGCAACTTCCCCCACTTGTCATTCCCAGCCATTGATCGCCTGGCCATGACATTTTCTAATCTTTTAAAGCCTCCTTAGGCAGAGAGTTCCATAGTTCAACATGTGGGCTGTGTGAAGAAGTCCTTCCTTTTATCTGTCTGGAATCTTCCAATATTCAGCTTCGTTGGATGTCCCTGAGCTCTAATGTTTTGAGAAAGGGAGACAAACTTAAAAAAAGAAAGGGAGACAAAC
This sequence comes from Podarcis muralis, assembly GCF_964188315.1. NCBI lineage: Eukaryota > Metazoa > Chordata > Lepidosauria > Squamata > Lacertidae > Podarcis > Podarcis muralis. The sequence goes on from NC_135662.1 coordinate 112,019, forward strand.
TTTGTTTTATCCATACCATGAATAAGTTTATGCTTTTCTAACATGTCACCTCTTACTAAAAAGTCCCAAGCACCTTTCTTCATAGGGGAGTCGCTCCATCCCTCCCCCTTGATCATTTTTGCAGCCTTTTTCTGAACCTTTTCCAATTCTACAGTATCCTTTGTGAAGAGCGATGACCAGAACTGGACGCAGCATTCCACATGCAGTCACACCAGAGATTGGTATAAAGGCATTATGATATCAGCATTTGTATTTTCATAGAATCCTAGAGATAGAGAGTTGGAAAAGACCTAAAGGGTCATCTGGTCCAGCCCTGTGCAATGCAAGAATCTCATGATCATGCAACGTCTGCTTTAAAACCTCTGCAGCTGAGTCCGCTCACTCCAAGGGTTGAAAGTTCTTCTACATTTAGCTGGAATCTCTTGTAACTTGAATCCATTAGTTCAGGTCTTACCACCTGGAGCAGGAGAAAACAAGGTTGCTCCATCTTTTATCTGGCAGCCCTTTGGATATTTGAAGATCCTTGAAATAGCCATTTTTTGCTTTGGTCCTTGCTACTGTCGATGCTGGAGCATCAAGGGGTGTCTGGAGCCTGCAGTGAGCCATGTCAGGACCACAGTGCAGCAGTGCTCAGAGTTGTGCTGGTTTTTCAGGGTCAGCAGAAGAGTTCCATGGCCTGAAGTGCTCTGTGCAGGAGCTGGATGATGTGCTCTTGAAAGACGTGGGTGGGAAAATCCATGCAGATGGACGGTGAGTTGAAGGGAAAGCACTTTCACGAGACATTGGGGGTCCTGGCCAGCATCTCCCATAGCCTCCCCTCCCCTGCACCGAAAGGCCCCCTCTTTGGCCTCACAGTCTTAGCCCCTACCCCCATTTCCCAGCTGCTGAGGCCCCTGGCCATGAAGTTTCAGCTGCTGGGCAGTGTGGAAGACTTGCTCCCTCTTGTGCTTTCTCCCCATAAGGTGGCCACTGGTCATTGACCCTTCTGGGCAGGCAGCCATCTTCCTGCGCTATCGGGACACCAACTTTCTGAACACGGTGAACCCCAGCGACATGGCTGAGGAGACCATTCGCCTGGCATTGCTGGGCTCTCTGCGGTAGGGACACAAGCCAAATGCCGGGCAGAGAGGCTGCCCACTGCCAGGCAAAACCACCTGGGGGAGAGAAGCACTGCTGCTGCTGCCACCTGATGACCTACAGCCGTGGCAGGAGTGAGGTAGCATCCAAAGGCATCTGGCCCACTAAGCAAGAGGCAAAGACTTGCCCTCTCCTGTCTCCTCCAGATATGGGAAGCCCCTTGTCTTTGACATGATGGAGGTGAACATGTTTGACACGGTGAAGAAGCAGCTGGAACGGCTTAAACCAGGCTTGGCAGAGGCACTGCTGGACAAGAAGATCCTACAGAATGAGAGGTGGGACAGTTGACCTTCCAACCGCTGTTTAAAAGCCTCCATGAAAGGAAAGCCCACCACCATCCAAGGGAGTCTGCTCCACTGTCAGACGACTCTTAGCATCAGTCCTGTCAACTGACAAATGGGTGCCCAAATCAAGAGAGCCCGTGGTTTTCTCAATACCTTTAGTGCCTCCCCTCCCCTACCAAGGGTGCTTGCTCCCCCCTCCTTCAGCCTGCTCTCTCTCATTCCCATCTTTCTCCATTCTGGGCACTTGCTTCCCCCGTGACCCTTCTAATGCTCCAGCCAGGCTTTGGGCAGCCTGCCATGCAACCCCCCACCCCCCACCCCAGGACCGATGGGAGATTTATTTCAACCTGCTCTTGCAGCTTCATTCTTTTGTGGGTTTCTACCAGATTTTTTATTTCTGCAAAATTCCAGACTTGTCATAGCTTTTTGCCACCTCCCTCTTGGATGCGGATGGTACTCTTTTTGTTGTATAGTAAGTGGCACAGAAATGAAGAGCAGGATGCTTTGGGCAGAAATTAATGGCCCTGAGCTCCGTGAGCAGATGCCCCCAAGCCCCACCAAGCGAATATATTCATTGCCCAGAGCACTGGTCCTGCTTTAGGAAGCCAAGAGGCAGCGTGGAAGGTCAAGGGTCCTCCTCCCCCTGCCCCCCAAGCAGCAGCATCAGCAGCACAGGGGCCGCTTTCTATGAGACTTACTCCCGCCTTGCTCTGTCTGCAATCTTGCAGGTATCTCTCCCTACGGAGGCCAACAGATGGGCCTGAATATGCAGAGACAGAGTTTCAAGCAGCTCGAATAGAAAAATTCAAACTCTTCATTGTAACTAAACAGCAGCATCCTCCCGAAGAGATGCTGCAGCGGCTCCTTCCGATCCAGGTCCTCCTGTCCCGGTAGGCAATGCACTGCAGGCGGCCTCATCCAGTGCTGGACATTAAAGGAAAACCTGAGCAGCGGGTTTGTGTCCTGTAATGAATCTTGTAGGCCCAGCACCCTGCAGGTTCTCTGCAAAGAGCTGGCTGCTACCTGCAAAGCAAGGGGGCAAGTGGTTGCCAGCCCCCACCAGTGGCTGCAGGTGCTGCTGGCCCCCAAGTGAAGCTGTGACCCTTAGCAGGCTGCAGCCTCACTAAGACTTGCTTGTTTTCCCCCCTAGAAAGCGAGGCTTTCGGAGAGCCCCCTTCTCACACCAGCGTCCCTTTGCCCTGTGAAAAGTACATCCCAGAGCCTTGGGGCCAGTCCTCACCTCAGCCATGAAGCCTTTTCTTAGCACAACTCATTCCCCTTGACTCTTGCAAGCAGGCAGGCAGGCTTGAATGCAAATAAAGGTTTCCTTGAAAAGGTGCCTCTTGAGAATTTCTACTACACATCAATGCACCAGGCCCTGCAGGGGTCTCTCCTAGAACAAATTCAGGGAGTGTGCATAGAGAGGAAAGGGAGGGAAATGTGTGGGGTGGAGACACCAGGCATGGTTGGCACTCACTCACTTGGCCCAGGACTTCCCAAGAAAGAGGTAGCCTTCCACAAACCCCCCACTCCTGCCCTTGTGAGAGCAGGATGCAGGACTCAGTGGGGTGAGCCTCATGCCGCTCAAGGCCCGAGTCCTTGGAGTGGCTTGAGCAACCTGGACAACACAAGGTGAGTGAGGGAAAGGCTCTGCCAGCTCAAGAGAGAAGCATCATTTCTAAAATGTAAAGTAAACTTTATTGTCCTTGAACCACAAAATAGATTTCTTTGGTTGTACAAATGTCACTAGTTACAGTCTTGATCTCCCTCGGAGTGTTCTGGGAGAGGAGACAGACAGAGAGACATGCCACAGCCCAGCACCTAGAGAAGTTGTATGTTAGTCACGGAAACCCTGCCTGATCACTTCCCAAATTGCTCATTAAAAGCAAATGCTAAAATTAGATTAAAATCAAAAAGCTCTAACTGCTGCTGTGGAAGCAGCCACTGTGCAGCTCGAGAGGCAGGCAGAGGGAAGCCTCCCCTCTCGCCCTCTGCAGACACACACAAGTTCTGTTAAAATGACCCTCTGATTTTGGCATGAGGAGCTGCTGCAACTTGTCCTTTGGCAGAGGCTGCCTGGCAAGTTTGCACACGTGATGAGCACACACACACACCAGCCAGCGCCACCCACTGCTCACCACCACCCAGCCAGGAGCGAGGCAGCGCCACTCTTCTCAGAAAGGGGCCCGAGAGGCTGGAGCCAGCAGGCAGAGCAAGCAGCAGCCCTGGCCCTCGCTGGAGCACCCTCGGCCGCCAACCTGTGCCCCAACATCTTTGCCCTACCCTGCACTACCCCTCTCCCTGCGCCCCAACCACCAAATCCCCCCTTTTACCTGTACCTTCTATCTGCTTCACCCCATCCTAATGAAACTAGCCTGCTCCTACTCTTGCTCCCACGCTGCTCTACGTTTGCTAGCACCAGGCAGCTCCCAAACGTTCCCTCCGGCCCTTGCTGAAGAGGCAGAAGTGCCCATTTCCGCCCGTGCCCCCCCTCACGGCATGGATGGCCCCCCAGAAGGAGAAGGAAAATGGCAGCACTTGGCAATAACTCCCCTCTCCCTCCCCACCCTGCACAAGGGTGCTGTCCCTCGGCTGCCCTTTGCCAGGGAGGGGGCAGGACAGCTGGTGCTTCCCAAGTGGCCCCCTTTCTGTTTGGCAAATGTCAGCTGGGCCCGGGCTCTCTGCAAACAGTGGTCAGCCTGAAGCAGCTGCAGCACCCGGGCACCCCGCCCTCGCACGCACGCACACACTCCCACCCAATATTTACACGCACACATGCCCTGCATGGGTCCCCCCGCCCCTCTCACTGCTCTCTTCGGCCCCCCTCTGCGTGAGGGGAGTCGCAGCCCACAAGATGCCAGCTGAGGCGCCAGGGAGCTTGTTCTGTCCAGGCCCACCTGGGAGCCCGCTGGCCACATCACCACACTGTCCACAGAGCGGACCCCCCACTTGGCTCGGTGGTGTTTCTAACAGCCCCCAAGGGCAAGTCTACTATGTGGGGACAGCAGTTTCCAGGTTGTGCTGGGCTGGTCGGAGTTTGCGCTTGCCGCCGCCGCTGCTGCTGCTGCAGAGCCCCATCTCTTCCCGAGGGGGAGTTGCGCTGGGAGTCAAGGGGTCGTGCGCCCCAAGGGGCTCCTGGGCTGCTGCCTGTCCGTCTTGCTCCTGGCTCACTGGAGTGGGGGGAGAGCAGAGGGAAAGAGGTCATGGAGGGCTGAAGGGGCGGCAGCATCTGACCCCAACCCCCTGCCTGGCTTGATTCAGGAGGTGCCCAGGGCGACCTCTGCCCCCTTTGGGCACTGCCAGCTGCAGGAGGCTCTGGAGCCCCCAGGCCGGGCCCTTCTGCTGTCTGCACAGGCTGTGGCCCCGCAAAGGGGTTGGGAACTGGGAGGCCTCCGCTTTCCAAGCAGTGTCCAGCCAGCTTCAGGTGGGCTGAACCGAGGCGCCCAAAGCAAGACCTCAGGAACACACAGACAGACAAACAGGCAGGCAGGCAGGCAACCCAAGGCAGGCCGAGATCCTTCTGCTTCACTGGTGGCGAGCAGGAGCTCCTTTCGGGCAGTCAGAAGTGGGGGATCCTGCAGAGCCACCAACTTCCCTGCTGACACGCCTCCCAGGTCCACTTGCTGTGCCCAACACACACACCCCGGGGAAGAATGGGAGCCAGTTGCTCCAAAGCAGCTTCCTGAGACCAGAGGTGGCAACTTGGGCCCCAGACTGGGTGCCCAGTGGTGCGTGTGCACGACGTCATGACGTCACATCACTCGTGACGGCGATGGGGCTGGGGCAGCGGAGCCTGGGTGCCCATGGCCCCATGGAGATGGCACTCTGGCGCCCCACCCCCACCGTGGCAACCAGGCCAAGACCTCTGCTGCAAGTCCTCCACTGCACCCCAGAAGCATGTCCATGGCCGCAGCAGACCCCAGCAGGGGTGCCAGAGAGCCAGCGGAGATAAGGCAGGGGGAAGAGGCCAACAGCAACGCGATGGCGGGGCACCCACAGTAGACATTTTGTGGGTGCCCAAACCCTCAGGACCCCCCAGAGATGGCACCAGTGCCTGAGACCTAGAAGCAACCTCAATGCTCTTCCACAAAGCCCCTCATCTTTTGAGAATGCTTCCCCCCTCCTGCCTGCCAGAAATTAGGCTTCCAGGGTCAGGGTCCCTGAGGGTATCCCCAACTTCTTTCCAAGGGAGGCGGCTGGGCATGCTCATTGGGCCACTCCCAGCCCCTTAGGCAGGATCTGACCCACCCCCCGACCCCACCAACTGCATGCTCATCACAGCACTCCATTCCTAGGCAGTGCAAGGGCATCCTACCCACTGCTCCTTGCTGCTCAGCTGACCATTCACTCTAGAAAGGAACAGAAAAAGCAGAGGCCTCAGGAGAGAAGCGCTGGTGGCAGCACCCAAGGCCAGGAGGCTCCAGCTGGGCACTCACCTGAGCTGCTGGCATCGTTGAGTCTGCAGGTGCTTCCACCATCTGGAGTCTGGAAGGACAGGGCAGAGTGGGATCATTCCCTGGCTGCTCCCCGCCCCCCAGGACATAAAGCGCCCCTTGCCCGTTCCCACGGGGTTGGGGGGGAGCAGGTGCTGAAGAACAGAGCATGCGGTGGGAGGGGAGAAAGGGGGTGCAGAGAAGAGCAGGCAGGAGGCCCCAGAAGCAAGAGCGGAATTCCAGAGCCAGGGCGCCTGGTGCTAAAGTGCCCCTCACTCAGCCTCTGGGCCCCCTGCCCACCCGCCAGGCAGAGGGACAGAAAAGCAGGTTGGGCATGAGGTGGGGCCAGGGAGATCTGGCAAGAGATCCCACCAGAGCCCATTAGGTATCTTGTGTGGTTCACATGCTCCCTATCTGTGAGGCCCCCAGACCCCAAGACCCTGCTGGGAGGAGGGCCTCCTAAGGGCAGGCCCTGCTGGCCATGGCTGGCAGACGGAGGCTTCCCAAGACAGAGACCAACTGGCCTCCGGAGCCTCCAAGGAGATGGCTGGAAAGGCAGAGGGGCAAGGCAGGCAGCAAGCGGCCCCCTCTCCACCAGCGCTGCAGAGCCAGCCAGATCAGGAGCCAGGATGAGCTCAGCAGCCTAAGACCACTGCCAGGCGGGATCCAGCACAACACCTGCCTGGCTTGGGGGTGTCCTTGTGGCATGGCCTGGAGATGGCAGGGAGGGGGCCAAGAAGCCACTACAGGGCAGCCTGGCCTGCCTGAAAGGGGTCTTCAGCAGCCTCTCCCCCCAACAGACCTTGGAAGGAGGGGCAGCAGGGCTCCCACAAGGCCTGGGACTCTGCTCTGGGTTGGGGGCAGCCTCCAGCCTAAGCCCCAGTGGCTGCCAATGACCCCCAGGACTCTACCCTCCCCCGCCCAGGCTAGATGGGGGCAGGAGGTGGAGCGTCAGACCCAGACTGCCGGGGGGGGGTGTTCCTGACTGCCCCCACCACATGCAGCTTGTACCTGGATTTCATAAACTGGTTTGGAAGAAGGAATGGCAGCAAATTCCCTGTAGAGAAACTTCTTTTCAGGCACAGACTGGAGGGCCAAAGGAGTGGCAGAAAGAAGGGGAGAGGCAGAAAGAGAGAGGGGGAAAGAGGATGAAGGAGCATGTGGGGAAGCGGGGGGGGGGGGTTCCAGGGGGGTCGGGCGGGGCCCTTCCTCCTGCTCTTCTTGGCAGGCTTCAGGGCTGGACTGGGGGGGGGGTCAAGGGGCTCCCTCATGATGTTTCCCTGTGGCAGCCATCTTCCCACCTCCTCAAGGGTCACACTCCCTAAAAGACCCCCCCAAAGACCCCCCCACCTGCCCTGGCCAACGACAGAGTGCAGCAGCAATGAGGTCATGCCTGAGGCCCACAGAATGCCCCCCATCTCCAAAGGGGGAGGCTGGCTGTGCTGGGGGGAGTCAGAGCAAGAGGGAGCACCGGGGATCCCTCCCCCAGACAAACAGAGGGAACAGTGTGGGAAGCAAGGCTCGGCGCACCCCCGACCTGAAGAGCTGCAGGGACCTCCATGCTCACAGCCCCCCAGCCCCCTCCTCTGAAGCATGACTGGTGCTGGGTCCCCCTCCTTACCAGCCTGCCTGGAGAAGTCAGGATCCGGGTGCTGCAGTCTGAAAGAGAGAGAAAAGAGAGGATGAATTGTGCAATGTGGGGGGAAGACGTCAAACCCATGCCTCCCCCTGAGCGGCTGTGGGACCTACCCTCCAGGGGGGTGGGCGAAGGGGTGGGGGCGGGCGAGGGAGACTCCGACAGCTGCTCCAGGGTGGACCTCTTCTTGCCCTCCTTGGACTTGGCAATCACCATCTGGGCCTTGAGGGCATCCTGCTCCAGGGACTTCATCCTGCCAGGCGGGAGAGGAAGAGAGGTTGGCGCACCTGGGGTGGGCTGGCAAGACAGGCGGAACAACCGTCACCCAGGGCAGGGGGGGCATTGCAGGGCCCTCCTCACTTGGCCAACGGAGGAGGTGCTGAGTAGAGTCGCCCCAAAGGGCAGTGGCAAGGGAGGGAGGGAGGAGGGGTGCAGGAGGAAGACCACAGCCCCCCCCCCATTGCTGCAGAGAAGGCAGAAACTTGGTGGGGGGCAGAAGGGCCCCCCTTGCCTCCTTCATCCAGGGCAGAGGCTCTCAGGAGCAGATCTGCCCCAGCCTGGTCTCTTGCTTGGCAAACACGCCTGTCCAGCGCAGGAGGAGCAGAGGAGGCAGAGCAGGGCCTCTCCAGTGGTGGCACCAGCCAGGCCTTCAGCATAGGTGTGGCCCAGCTGCCCCTCTGGACGGGGGGGGGGGCACCTCTGGGGCTGTGCAGGCCCTGGGGTGTAGGTGGGGTTGTGTGGAAGTTCTGCCAACCTGGGGTGGCCCCCTGGCCCAGGGCTTCTTGTGGTGGCGGTGGCGGCGGTGGTGGTGGCAGCAGAGCCCTGCCCCCCCAGTGCCTGCTGGCGGGCTTGGTAGAGCCTCCTGGCCAGATCCTGCTCATACTCTTTCATGCTCTCTTCTAGGGTGGAAGAGCTGAGGAGGAGGAGGAGGAGGAGTAGAAGGGAGGCGCCGAAGACGTCCCGACAGGCAGGAAGATGGCAGAGAGAGAGAGAGAGAGAGAGAAAGAAAGGAGAGGGAAGGAAAGGGTGGGCAGGAGGATGAGGCAGATGCCAGCAAGGGGGGGGGGGCGGACCTCACCTGTCCTGGTCAGTGCAGAAGAGGGCAGTCCCCCCTGCTCCCCCCATCAAAGACAAGCGAGTCCCACCAGGTGCATGCAGATGGGTGGAGGGGGGCAGGAGGCAGGGGCTGCCCTGGAGAACCCCACATGCACAGCCAGCCATACTGAGGGAAGGGGACTCCAAATGGGGTGGGTTTCTGAGGGGCGCAGTCACACAAGGGGAGCCCTCCCTTCCCGATACGGGAGACAAGGAAGGCGGTCCAGAGCCTCTTCCCAAGACACCTCCCAGCCTCTCTTGTTCGGTGCCCGGCTGGCATCAGCAACTGGCAGGGGGACGAAGGAGGGGAGGGAAGCCAGTTCAGGGTCTTTATCAGGGGTGGGGCTGCCTGAGGTCCCCAGAGCCCTGTGGAGATTTGGAGGTGTGGCTCAGGGCACCGCTGCCAGGCTGAGCCTCTTGCAGAAAACCGGCCTCTCTGTTCCTGGGCTGCGTTCGCCAACCAGACCCTGAGCAGCAATGGAGAGGAAAGAGGAGAAGGCCTGGGAAGCGAAATGGAGGCCACTTAAGGGCAGAGACTGAACTGAGCGGCGAGCAGACGAGGCTCCTTGTCCTGCCGCAACAAGAACCAGAGGGGGGACTTGAGAGGCGGAAGAAGGGCCCTTGGCCCCCTCCAGTGCGGACTGGAGCTGGTGGCGCAGCTGTCCCTCTGGTGATGGCAGCCGCCATGGCATCTCGCCCAGGAGAGCTTTTCTGGGCAGCCTCAGGGTCCACTGCAGCTCCGCCTCAAGGGGCTTTGCAGATGAAGCCGCTCTCCTCCCTTCAGACTGGGGGCTGCAGGCGGAGCAGGGCCAGCCGATCTCTCTTGGGCCCCTTGGGCTCCTTCTGGACTTCAACAGCCTGAGGATGCGGACAGAACCCTGAGAGGCAAAGGAGAGCAGCCGGCTCCTCCTCTTCTCAAATCTCTGGACTACATGAAATGTTCCCTCCTTGGGCAAAGTGCATGGCAGCTTCTCGGTGGAAAGGTGAACTTTGTCCTGTGAAAATAAGTGCTTTTTCTTTTCTTTGCTAGGACTTATCCCTGCAGAAGCCATGCTGGTTCCATTTCAGCAAGACTCGTCCTTCTATATCCCTGGCAATTATATCTTTAACAATGCCTTCTGGAGCCAGTTTTTCTGGAAGCAGATGTTACCAGCATGTAATTCATCATATCCTCTCTTAGAAACCTTTTTTTTTAAAAAAATCTAATGACTGGCCGCTTTCCGGGGCTGATCTCGGCGACAAGAGGTTTGGGGTTTTTTGGTGTGCTTTTTTAAAGCTTACCAGCAATTTGACATTTGAGCGCTTTAACAACTCCTGGGTGAGTGCTATCTGGACCCAGTGATCTGTCAGTTTACTTCATCTTTAAAGCCTAGAATTTTGTCTCGTTACCACTATTTCTCTGTTCCTCTGACTCCCTTCTGGTGAAAGCTAGAAAAAGTGGGGGAAAGAAACGAATGATTCTGAGACACTTTGACTTAAAATAAATACTGGATTGATATTATCATGGACTGAATGTTTTAAGTAATCTTTTTTCCCCTTTTTATACAACCAGCAGATAGAACATTTCTTTCCCTTTTGTCTTTTATATTTTCTTTTGCTTTGATCTATCTCTCTCTTCATGTTTTTTCTTTTCTTAGTCTTCTTCATGTTCTTTCTTCTTTGGAGTCGCATGTTTGGGGACTTCGCTAAGGTCCAGGGATTGCGCATTCATGGGGGGGGGGAGATGGTTGATGGAGGGTCCTGGGCGGGAGACGGGGAAACGTTGGTCTCCCAGCATGAGAAGCTGGGAGAAGAAAGGGAGGCCCCTCAGGGAGAGCGGAGAGGGACGGCTACCTTCTCTGGGTGGTGGGGGCTGACAATTACCGTCAGGAGAGGACTGTGTATTTCTTTGTAGTTGTCATCTTATTGTATTATGTAAAAATTGACACCTGTCCACTTTCAAAATGTTGACTCAGGTTAAACTTGTGGTCCACTAAGCCCCTTGATCCTTTTCCAAAATATTACTGGCAATGTATTTTTAATCTCTGTTGGAAGTGGCTGGGGAAACCCAGCCAGATGGGTGGGGTACAAATAATTTATTATTATTATTATTATTATTATTATTATTATTATTATTATTATTAGCCAGGTGTCCCCCATCTTAAATTTGTGCACCTGATTCTTCCTGTCTAAGTGCAGAACATGACATTTGTCCCTACTGAAACTCATTTCGTTAGCTTGGGCCCAGTTCTCCAATCTGTCAAAGTCCTTTTGAATCCCGATTCTGTCTTCTGAGGCATTAGCTGTCCCTCCCAGTTTGGTGTCACCTGCAGTTTTGATGGGCATCACTTCAATATCTTCATCCAAGTTGTTTATGAAGAATTTGAACAACAACGGGCCTAGGACAGAACCCTGAGGCACCCCACTTGTCACTTTTTGGGGGTATATATCTTAAGAGCATGCTTCTTTCTTAATTTTTTTCATCCTCTTAATGGGGTCTGCTCCTAAGCCAGCCATTGGGTCGTATTTCAAATGAACCTTTTAACCGGCAGAGAGAGAATTTCAGTAATATTTTATAGACGTTTCAGAAGTAATTAAAGGAGGCTTTGCTGGTCTTTGCCCCAGGGACTGACCTCTAGGGGTATTGAGTGGTGCTGGGGCAAGTTTGTGGTTCTTCCGCTCCCAGGTCACTCACCCCATCTGCCCAGGTCCTTTGAAGATACCTCCATCCCACAGCAGGGGAGCAATCCTTCCAGAGCATTTGGAAGTTAATTCCTGTTGCTGTATGTTTCTTCCTCAGAGATAATACGATAGACAGTAGCTATGTTCATCACCACTTAATTGCCTCTGCCGACAGCGTCTCGACAGAGGCAACTAACCAGCTATGATGCCTCCCCGGAAGTCCTCCTCCAAGGGTGTGTGATGCGGGGCTGCCACCTCCTCAAGCGCCTTGCCCAGGAAGGGACCACTTGTCACTTGCCAGTATTTGCCTAATGCTTCTGGGTCCAGGGAGATCTTATTAAGTGGGGAGACAGCCATGCCTCCTTTGACCCCCAGCCAGCCCCTGTGGCTAGTTCTAAGAGGCCAAGATGGGCAGGGGCCAAGGCTGGCCACACTTCTTCAAGCCACTTGTCCATATCCTCAGGCTGCTAGAATCAAAACTGACACAGTGCAGAGGGAGTAGACAGTGCGCTAGATGCCGCTGCTAGATTGCTCTGAGGTGGCATCCCTCTGTCCAAATCTGAGTCATTTTGTTCCTCAAATGCCTGGCAGGGATCTTGTGGCTGGCCCCCGGGGGTGTCAGGGCAACGGTCTCCTGGCCAGGGGACGCAAGTCCATTCACCACTCAGAAAAGCTTGGCCACACAGCTACTTGTGGAAGCCACGGTGGTGGTGAAGTCAGATTTCTTTGCTGCAGCCACCACCACATGGCAGGTGCAACGGTGTAACTTCACCTGTTTTGGGTCAGGCTAATTTACGCCACCCCAACGCCGTGGGTGCCCCACCCTGGCAGGGCAGAGCAGCTGCCTTCTGCCCAAACCTCACCAGGGAATGGTCCATGCAGGATGACGGAGTCCCCCACTCCCCCTCTGCCAGCTGTGTCCGGGAGGCGGGCAGAGTGAGGGGGGATGGGGCATTAACCCCATCTGCGTTCTGTTAGGACTGGGGGCGAAGCAGTGGGGTGAACATTCAGGGCACAGGGACCCACGGGAGCAGAAGGACCCACAGAAGCAGAGCAGAGGCACCCATGGTGGCCCCCTGGCCTCCCACACACCCCATCTGAGGACCCCCGGCTGGCCATGGGGCAAATTCAAGGCCCACTCTGGCCTGATCCAGCAAAGGCAACCGATGAGCAAGGCAAGCAGCTAAGAAACCCAACATGCTGTGAGCTGGTGCTCCACAGCCCCCTTCAGAGACCATGCCTGGGGGGCGGGAGAGGGATGCTGCCCCTGCCCACCCCTCCCCACCTACCGTGCTGCTCGCCACATGGCCCTCTTCTCGGCCTCCAGCGCCCGGCGCTCAGCTGGGGAGAGCTCCTTCCTCTCCTGGGCGCTGAGCAGCTCTGGGCTCTGCATGCGGAGGCGCTCCTGCTGTCGGCGCTCGGCCTTCGCCGTCCTGACGGGGGCCCCAGGCTCACTGCCACCTCTGGGGTACACGGGGCTCAGCCTGGCCAGGAGAGAGCGTGGCTCAGTGGGGCAGACCCAACCTCCCTGCCCCACAGGCCCCACCCTCCGCCTGCCCTCCCATCTTACCCAGCCATGGAAGTGGGCCGCACCTCCGGCCTCCGGCCCTCCTCCAGGGAATTCCTCTGCGAGGAGCCATTCTGCCTCTCCGGCTCTGGGAACCTGGCAGGGCACAAAGCTCTGTGAGCCCCAGCCAGGGCAGGGACCGGGGACCGGGGAGTGGCCCAGAGACCAAAGGGGACCCCTGGGGAGAGGAGTCCGCAGGCGGACGCTAGAAGCCCCCAGGCCAAGCGCTGGGACTTGGGAGGGCAACCCCAGGGCTGTGGACGGAGCAGGGAGAAGGCTGCTCTTCCCACCAGCATCCCTGGCTGGTTCCTGGGAGAAGGGGACGCTGGGCTGGAGAGACAGAGCACGCCTGCGCTCTCCGGATCGAGCCCTGCCCCCTCCCCAGCATGGGCACAAGCGCAGGGGGCGCGGCACGCAGCTCACTCACCAGGGCGTGGAGGGCATAAGGCTCTGCCCCTCCAGCTTCTCCACTTTGTACTCCACGCCCTCAATGAAGATGCTGGAGGGGACGTCTGGGGGGCGTCTCTGCCTGGCGGCCTCTTCCTCTTCCTCCTCCTCCTCCTCCTCTTCCTCCAGCAGCTGAGCTCGCTTCTGCTGCAGTTTGCGAGCTGCCAGGTGAGAAGCCGGCAGGTCAGCCTCCCCACAGCCCCCCAAGGGTGGAAGGACCTCGGCTGGGCAAGGGAATGTCTCCAAGAGGGAGCAGCCTCTGAGATCCAAAGGTGAAGACAGGCGGCGGGGGGGGGGGGAATCTACCTGAAAAGCATGAGGGGGCCCCACCCCATGTCGTCCTCCTCCTCCCCACCAGGCCGGGGGCTGAGGCAGGGCGAGGAGAGGGGCTGCTGCTTCAGGGAGGGAGGTTTCACTCCAGTGTTTCACTAGAGAGCAGCTCCTCCCCCCCCAGCAGTTAGCAGCCTCTGGGCTAGTAGCCCCTGGGGGGCGGGAAGAGTGGGGGGCCTTGGCAGGCTAACCCCATGGCACGCACCTTCCTCCTCCTTCATCTTCCTCAGGTCTTCCTCCCCAACCAGCGACACCCTCTTGGGCGGCTTCTCGGCCGGCTGCTGCTTCAGCTCCACCTCAAAGTACTTCTGCCTCTCGCGGAAGGACCTCTGCTCTGGGCTGTGCAGGCCGCCCCCCAGCAGTGGGGTCTGGCCAGGAGAAGCCGGGCCCCCCGCTCCCCTGAAACTCACCTCGGAGGGGGAGGGAGGCTGCTCTGCACTCTTCTGGGGCTCCTGAGGGAAGAAAGGGCAGGCCATGGCTGCATCCGCAAAGGGCACTCTGCCCCCCCAAGGGCCCCCCCAAGCCGCCCCTCCCCACTCACCTCAGGCTCCAGGAGCAGATGCGGAACTGGGACAGCCGCAAAGGCCTTGTAGGCCTGCTTGGCGCTGACGGGGACGTCGCCTGGCGAGGGGGGCCTCGGAGAGCGCGGCTGGGGGCAAGAGGGCGCAAGTCAAGAGGGAGCGCGGCCCCAGGCCAAGGGGGTGCCACTCAAGCCACCAGCAACCCCCCCCAATCAGCCCCAGGGCAGCAACTTACAGAGTTGTGGGTGCTGGAGCAGAGCTCGGGCTGCTGGAATGGATTGGGGCTGTCCCGGCCTTCCGAGGTCGCCAGGGCTGGGGCTGGGCGCATGCGGGTGACGGGCTGGATCACACCCGGCTTGGTCTGGCATGGGGGGGGGGGAGTCAGCCAGAACAAAGGAGAGCAAACTCAGCCTCCAACTCAAAGGCAAGCAAAGGTCAGGGCAATGGCTACACAAGTCTGATTGACCCCCTCTGATAACAAGGAACAAATTGGACAAAATGAATTAAAGGAAGATGTCCCCAAGCACGGGGGCCGCCTACAAACTTGTGTGACAACTACCGCCCCCCCCCCCGTGCTCTGACTGCACCATTTCAGAGTCCTGCTGATGCCAAGAAGGGCCGGAGGCAGCAGGCGCCCAATGGTCACAGCCCAAGGCCCACATGGCGCCAGAGGAGGCCAGGAGAACTCACCGAGGACTTGCTTTCGCTGTGGCTGGGAACAAAGTGGACGGCAGCCTGGAAGGAGAAAGTCAGGAAGGCATTTGGGGGCCGGGAGGGGCGCTGGGGGCCCCCACCCAAGCCCAGGCACCTCCAAGCTGGCCATGCCAGAACCAGGAGCCCCTCCCCAAACTTACCCCACAGTAAGCTCTTGCCCCCGCTCCCAAAAGAGACTCCACATCTTGAACTATGCTGGAAAGGCCCCCAGTGATGCCACAAACTGGTTCCTCCTGCCCCTCCCAGACTACAGCTAGAAACCACTCTTGCAGAAGCAGCCAAAAAGACCAGCAGCAGCCAGGGGGGCGAGTAGTGAGGGTCCCCTGCCCAGCCCCACAGAGCATCCTCCCCAAGCACAGCCTCAGCAGCCCCCCACCCAGGGCAGAGGAGGAGAGCGGGCACAGCACACCAAGGGGGCACTTACAAAGCGGGTCTCTCTGCCCACCAGGTGGGCTGGCCGGGGGGCAGCAGGAGGCTGGAAGGCAGCAGTGCCAGGGAGAGAACCAGAGAGAGAACCAGAGAGTCTGGCTGACTGACAGGCAGGATAGGCAGAGGAAAGCCCCCCCCCCAACACACACCACAGCCCCCTCCACCCCCCTGCAGCACCCCTTACCTGCTGGCTGCCAGGAGAATAGGGAGAGTCTCGCCAGGCGGCTCCCAGTTCCCCTTCCCCCGAGAGGGCGGCCTGAAAGGGAGAGGAAGGACAGCTGGTGAGCGGGGGGGGGGGGGCAGTGGTGTTGAGGGACCCCTGGGGTGCCCAGAGAGACCAGCCCCTCCCAACCCCCAGGCAGAAGCCCCTTCCCTATGGAATCTGCCCCTCAAAAGGGGCTCGGGCGGGTCATGAATCTGCCTGATCTCCCCAGTTGGAGCCACAAACCTGCCAACACTCTTCCTCCACTCGAGCCAGCTGCCCCTCAGAGCAGGGCCAGCTCCTCTGCTGCCCCCCCCCCCCCCGCCATGCTCAGGACACCCCTCCCTCTAGTTTTGCTCACACTAAGAAGCCCTCCTGCTGCGAAGTGCTGAAAGAGCACCTCTTCATTGGCTGAGCAATGCTGGAACTCTGCCCAAAGGCAGGGAAGGAAAACATGTCTTCCTCTACACAAGCTCCTAGTCCCCATGGATGCACATTATAGGAGCCAAACTCCTGAGCCCGCTTCCGTGCCAGCTCCCAAGTGGCTGGATCAGTCACGCAGAGAGGGAGTTGTGTCAAGATGGAACTGTGCACACTGCAGAATCCCACCCTCTTTGGACATTTAGAATTACTACTTTTCTCCTGTTTTGCTGCCCACAGACACACAAAGAGGTTGACAAAAGTGGCACAACAAACCATGAGCACAAACTGTCAAAGCAGGGTCTGCATGTTAGTGGCCCCTCCAAGAGGGGCTCAGGGGCTCCTCTCACGGGGGCAGCTGACAAACGCTGCCCAAATGAGCCAGGCCCAAAGCGGGTTAGTAGCCAAGCAGAACAGAGGAGCAGCCAAAGGGAGGAGCAGCCCAAAGACTCTGCAGGGAGCCAAGGGAGGAAGGGGCCAGTGGGGGCCAGTGGGGGCCCTCCTCTCCAAGCCCACTGCCTCGTCCTCCTGCCCTGCAAAGGCACGTCCCCACGGCAGAAGCTTGAGCTCGCCTCCCGCTCGATTCCACTCCACACACACACACACACTTCCTGCATGCAGTGCAGAGCAGCTGAGCCCCCCTCAGGCAAGAGGTGGGGGGCGGAGAGGGTCCCGGCCCAAACCTGAGCCTTGGCTGCCTTCTCCCCCGCTGCCCGGCATGCAGCAGAGGCACAGCACACAGCAGGCCAGGCCACAAGGCCGCTTGCTTGCCTTGGTGCAGAGACTGGTCTTCAGCACTCCCCCCTTGCCATAGCCAAGGGGAGGCCCCCCCAGGCACGCCTTGCCCTGCCGGTTGGCCAGCAGAAAGGGATTGGCGCTGAAGGGGATGGGCTGCGAGTCCACCAAGCTCTCTTCCTCCTCCACCTCCGCAGTCGGCAGGGAGAGGGCAGCCCTGGGGGGGGCCGTGGCAAGGCTTGCCTGGCCCAGGTCCAAGGGAGGGGGGGCCGGCAGGGGAGGCGCCCGTGGGTCCCTTTCCATGGCACCAGGAGGGGCAAGCTGAGGAAGAGACACAAGAACTGCGTTTTCAGGGGCCATGGTTGGTGGGGCATCTCTGTGGCTCATGGGAGGGGGGGACACTAGATGCCTGCAGGGCCCACAGGGAGGGGGAGACAGAGACCTGCCCAGGGGTGCAGGAGGGTGTGGAGATGCCTCCCTGCAATGCACATGCTGGACTGCCACGCCCAGTGCCACCACCAGCAGCAGCAGCAGCAGCCTCTGTGGTAACTGGCCTTGCTGCCTGGGGGGAGGGAGGCCCCCCCAAACCCCGTCTTCCCTCTGGGCACAAGCCACAACCCCAAGACGCAGAACCACGGAACAGCCGGGCTCTGCTGCAAACCATCCGGGACATGTTTATTTTGTAACACTGAAAGGCAGAAGGAAACTTCAGAGAAACAGAGAGGCCTCCAGCTGCAGCAGAAGGGGCTGGGAGTGCCCCCCCCGCAATACCCCCCTCCCCATTTGATCCCAGCAGTGGCAGAGTCTCAGGAAGGAGAGGAGGGGGCTGGGAGGCCCAGGAAGCCCCCATGGATGCAGGGAGGGTGGGAATAAGCCCCTCTGTGTTGGCCAGGGGGGCAGCCCAGGGGGCGGAGGGCCAAGAAAGGCCTCCATGGGGGAGACAGGGTCACCTGCTCTGCTCAGCAGGACAGAAGGGCCTCTCCCTGCCACCCTCCTTCCGAAAAAACCAAAGGTCTCAGCACAGGGACCCCTGTCTGGGATGCCCATCCCCTCGTCCCCCGCCATCCCTGGCACACCCAGCCGGGGGGGGGGAGCTCCTGCCCTTTGGCACCCACCGCCTGCTGCACCAGGAGTAACATGGCAGGCTGAGCCACATCCAGAGGGGGACAGCTTGCCTGCTCGCTCCCCCCCCCCATGAAGGCGGGCACAGTAGCAGAGCCCTGGCCCTGATCGAGCCTGAGGAAGCAGCTCCCTGCTTGCTGCTGCCCACCAGCTGCCCGCTCACTTGTGCCCAGAGGAAAAGCCCTGCAGGTGCCAGGAGAAAGAGAGAGACTCACCGCTCCTGCCAGCAGCCACAGACAAAGGAAGACACCCCCCCACCCCGCCTAGCCCCTTCCTCCAACGCCCACCAGGCAGGCCCAAAATAGCCCAGAGCTGGGCTGGCTCAGGAATCTCACTCAGGCCGATCAGATTTCCAGAGAAGCAAAAATGGCCCCCAAGCAGCCCACCTGCTCCCTCCTCACCCAGCCAGGCCAACTGGGTCTTGGGCAAGTGGGGGGGGGGGGCAAACACCCCACTGCTCTTCATTGCTGCTGAGGGCAACCTCCAGCCCCGTCCCCCCAGAAGCAGAGTCCCCCCCCCCTCGGTCTGCTGCCTGCCTCCCGGGTCACCTGGTGTTCCCATCTCTCTTCCGAGCTCTGGGTGCTTCTCTCCTCAGCTTCCCTGCACACCCCCCCCCCGAGAGCCAGCCCTGAAGCCAGCAGCTGCTTCCAGGGCACAGTACCCCCCCCCCCCGTCCAAGTGACAAGGCCTCCGAAGCAGCTGGGGAGACTCGCCAGGGGCCCCAATCCACAAGAGCCATCGCTTGGGTTGGCTGAAGGCAGAGGGAGCAGCCGAGGCTGGCTGGGATCCAGCCGCCCTTCGCCAAAGCCAGCGGATCCCCATCACTTACGCCACGGGGGGCTTTCTGGAGGCCGCTGTTGGGCAGCGCTGCCAAGGTGCGGTAGTCCAGCTGCAGGGGCTCAGCGCCAAGGTCCTGTGGGGAGAGGGAAGAGGGTCAGGGGGGGGGGTCTCAGGAGCATGCCCACCCGGCCCAGCCCCCTTCCTCAGCCCCTCAGCCTGGCCACCCCCCTCTCACCTTGGCCTCCTCCTCCTCCTCCTCCTCCTCCTCGGCCAGGAGCTGCGTGGCCGTCTCCCGCTCCCGGCGCTTCCGCTCCTTCGCAGAGGCAGCAGGCGGGCGGCACAAGCAAAGAGAGAGCAAGAGGGGTCAGCAGCAGAACCCGCCGGGCAGCATCAGGCCCAGGGACCCCAGAGCAGGCAGGCAGAGTCCCAAGCAGAACCCACAACTTCACAGCCAGAAGCAGGGCCCAGGGGGTCCCCAGAGGGTGCTTGGCCTCTCAGCGGGGTCTGCAGCAAAGCTGGCAGCCAGGGCCAGCCAGAGGGGCCCTTCCCTTCCCAGGCTCTGCCCCGGGGGCGGGGGGCTGGGGTCTTCCCTCCAGCCTGCTTCTGTGACAAGAGGATCAGAAGAGCTCAGCCCCAAGGGGGCCCATCTGGCCAGCCTCCTCTGCTCGCAAGAGCGGCCCTCTCCCCCGGGGCGGAGGCAGCCGCATCTGCCAGGAATTTGCGCAATCCTCTTCTGAAGCCATCCCTGCCTCCTGCAGCCAGCAGTTCCCCAGTTCAACTCCTGACTCTTCCAGCATTCAGCTTCGATCGTCATGAGAGAGGGAGGAAAACTTTCCTCCCTCCACTTTCTCCAGGTCAGGCATCATGTTATAAACTTTTTTCAGGTCGCCTATGACCGTGGAACACCCTCCCATCAGATGTCAAGGAAATAAACAACTATCTGACTTTTAGAAGACATCTGAAGGCAGCCCCGTTTAGGGAAGCTTTTAATGTCTGATATTTTATTGTATTTTTAATATTTTTGGGGAAACTGCCCAGGGTGGCTGGGGAATAAAATAATAATAATAATAATAATAATAATAATAATAATAATAATAATAATAATAATAATACAGTGGTGCCCCGCAAGACGAATGCCTCGCAAGACGAAAAACTCGCTAGACGAAAGGGTTTTCCATTTTTTGAGTCGTTCCGCAAGACGAATTTCCCTATGGGCTTGCTTTGCAAGACGAAACATCTTGCGAGTTCTTGCGAGTTTGTTTCCTTTTTCTTAAAGCCGCTAAGCCGTTAATAGCCACTAAGCCGCTAATAGCCGTGCTTTGCAAGACGAAAAAACCGCAAGACGAAGAGACTCGCGGAATGGATAAATTTCGTCTTGCGAGGCACCACTGTATTACCATCCCTCCCTCAATCATGTTCATTGTCCTTTTCTGAATCTTTTCTAACTCTACAATTTTTAAGGTGAGGTGCAGCGGACTCTGAATGCAGTTGCATCACAGATTTGTATTATATTAATCGCAGTTTTATTTTCAATTCCTTTCCTAATGAAGATTAAGAGGCGAACTTTGAAAGCAGGAAAGAGAAAACTTTAACTAGGATGATGAAC